>NC_035449.2:120839472-121139472 GCF_002127325.2 Helianthus annuus
CATGTGAGGGGTGGGTACAACACTTAAGGCCATTAATCCTCGTTGTTAGGACCGAGGGACACAAGAGTGATAGATCTATTTGGGTGTAGCGAGCCCACACCCGTGAGGCCGGGGCGGCCCATAGAGGTGACTGTGTCTTCCAGCCGAAGCCCGGTAACAAATTTGCTAGATTTGAGTTTTCCTGCACCTTTTCACACATACCAGTGGCTTTGCAACCCATTGGTGATCTCTTTTTCCTTATTGCTACATACCAGGGACTTTTATTCATCCATGAAAGGTTTATACATACTCACTTTTACATGAACTCGCTCAACTTTTGTTGATTTTTCAAACTACATGTATTTCAGGAAATTAGAGGATCTAGCGAAGTATGCAATCGTGTCAAGCTGCGTAGGGAATAATGATGTCATCCAGGTTTAGGAGGTGTGACCCTTGCTTGGACGGGTTACAAGTCTTATACCGTGTCTTTATTAAATCTTTTGTTGTGTCATGTGAACACGTTTTAATTTCATGTCATGTTTGTAACTTGTCTTATGTGTCGACTTTTAAAACAATGATGTTGTTGTAACTTTTAAAACTTAATGTATGGATGACTATCATGTGTTTTATTTCATATAGCATGGTTATGATTGTGCTATGGTATTAAGAAGTCACACCAAATAAACCCATGCTTCCGCAAAAGCCAGGGTGTGACAACCCTTCCCTTGAAGAAGCAGAGGAGTAGAAGAGGCTGGAACAACAACAAGAGTCTTAAATAACTTCTGCTAAACAAACATAAAAAAGGGGAGGGGAAGAAGGAAAGTAAAATAGTAAGCATAACGACACAGAAATTGAGGACCTTCAAATGCTTGGACAAAGAGCCTTTACCAACAGTGGGAAGTGTCTTTGATGTGGTCTTCAAAGGAGGCTGAGATTTCTGATTACTAGCGCTCCGAAGACGGGACCAATGCTCCTAACCTCCGGAGCGGGTTTACCAGCACCAACAGTTGATCCAGACTTTTGCTTACGAGACAACCGGGTCTCCAGATCATCATCTCCACTACTGATCATCTCGACATTTGGGGAATTGTGAGAATCTTCAAAACCCCTAGGGGAGGGACCTTTAAGGGAGGGAGTCCCACTGCTCGGAACCACCTCCACCACTTGGTTTCCAACACATCAAACACGAAAGACACTCCTATAACATCAGCTTGTAACAAGTTTCACAAAGATATCTCTGCAAAAAAAAAAAAAAAAAAAAAAAGATAACACCAGTCAATGTTAATACAGGAACCCCAACTAAAAACCAAACATGCAATGACAAACAGAAGTTACTCACCATTGTTATCTAAAAAGGCTTTTGGACGACTAGAATAAAGATGACTCAGACCTCCATCGTTAATATCCCTTCAGAAAAATTGAAAGCACGGGTAGGATTCTCACACATCAGTTTCCATAAGGAAGCCTCAACATCTGACAAGGAGGGAACCTCATCTTCAATAATAGTGGCGGGATCCCTGGCCGTGAGGGGCTCAAATAACAACGCAGGAGAGACAAAGATGAATCGGTTCTTCCACTACTTGGGATACGTGGTAGTAGGCATAAAGGAATAACAAGGCAAGGAAACACTGTCCTTTCTCTTCTCGAAAGTAAACCAATATCCATCGGACCTTAAACGATAAAAACGCCGAAACAACGACACACTTAAAACACCGGCAAACGAATCACAAATCAACTCAAAATGAACGATCCTTAAAAACAGTACTAGGATGAACCTAGGAAAAGTTAATCCCATAGTGTTTGAGTAATTCCATCTTGAAAGACGACAATGGGTACCAGACCCCACAAAACGGGAAGGACAAAGTGTAGATCACAATACGCTCTGACAAGCACTTTGGCGGCTCAGTAGGTCCCGACAGACGAGGGGAAATGCCAGAGGGTATACGATAGGTTGAGACAAACAACTTTAACTGCTCCGGAATGACCACGGAGTAGATCAATACTCTCCCTTTGCGACTCATTGTAGAAGAAAATTAGGGCAAGGAAGGGAGAGTGATAAGAGAAAAAAGATTCGAAGATAGGAAATTATGATGCGGTTGAGCACATATATGTAGGAGATCGAATAGGCGGCAACCATCTTGTCAAAGATTTAAATGCAACCCAACCGTCGGATTGCACATAGAGCCAAAAGGGATCATCATTACAAAGGAGAATCACATATCTTAGGGACCCACATGACTCATTGAAAGAGAAACTTAGTCCAGGCCCACACATGGCTTTAGTGGACCAAGACTAGAGGCGGCTTGGCGACGAGGGCCCCTAACTGGGCTCCTGGTATGGGCTTCCATTTCCAAAACCAGTCGGCCCACTATCATTGTATACAAGTTGGGTCGTGACTGACAAAAGAACCAACTTTAGGGGCCATACAGGAGACCCGAAAGAGAGCATGGCTCTCATGATAGATTACTGTTCTGGTAAGAATGACTGGTGACAAGACTTCTTAGGGGCATTTATTGTGCGAGAGAGAAAGGAAGTCCAAGGAAGCGAGGTTGCTTAGAGAAGATGACTACCATTTAATGAGAAGATCTCTTTAGATCCCAGACAGGAGACAATGGATTGGCTTATACCTGGACATTCCTTTTGCCCAGAGGTTTGCCCATCGGATCTCCAAAATAGTGGGTCCCACCTGATAAGTGGATATCCCCATATAAGCCAGAGAAGAGATCAACAAAAGGTAAGCAACAACACCCTAAAAAACCATCTGCATTTACTATCACAACAACATTCTCTGAGAAATCATTGAATTAGCTCGTAAGAAATCCACACCATTTATTCCAACCGATTTATCGTGTCAGAGGCTCTGAATAAGCTCATATGAATTACTCTCATGCCAGAGCTTGGTCACGGATCCCCCCTCTGGGGTCCTCCGTGGCGAGTCTAACGGTGTTCTTTTTTTAGTGATCTCGAAGGTAAAACTTAGACGTAGACGAGTCTCCATAGTCAGCTCAGGCATTGATCTTAGGGGATTCGACATACGTGTTAGGGGTAAGGGTTAATTTGAGTAAAATTAATCTTTAACATAACCAAAAAACTTGTTAACTATGTATGCTATTTAATATACTTTGTACCATAATATTTCAAATCAAGATCATTCATTCAATTGCCATATTGGCCTCCACAGCAAATGGACAGATATCGAGCCATACTAATCCTTATATTTAATATGAAATGATCGAATGATCAGTCGACAGATACGTATCGTACGTAGGTTCCTGCTTTATACATTACAATATACGTGTATACATCCAAATAAACAAAAGCATACATGGTAACAGGACACGAGTGGACCGGCTAGCTAGCAAGCAGAGTCATTGTTTAACCCGTGTTTTGCATTCCAGCCGCGATACCCTTCATGGTCAATATAAGCGTGTCCTCCAACCCGGGTGCGTAGTCACTTGTGGGGTTAAGCTTCACAAGCTCAGCAGCCGGTTTACTCGATTCCATTACATCTTTGGATAAATGTGGTCTCACCTTTACATCATAGCTAGGGTCGCGTATCCGCTTTAATGTGTACGCTTGGAGAACGTTAATTGTTGTGATGTAGGCGTCACGTAGTCTGAGTCTCTGCTTCAAGTAAGGATAGCCTTCCAGCAAATGCTTGTGCCCAGCAATCTTACATAAAGTAGTAGAAAAACAAATAATTACAATGTTTGTTACTTTGTAAAGATTTTGAGATGGCCGGGCTGGGTAACGGGTCAAAACGTTTCATCGATCAGCACCAGTCAGATCGGGTTGACCCAGAAACATTTTTTCTCTCTCCATATTTTAAATTAGTAATATACAGTTAACACGTTAAATAGGGGTGAGAAAAAAAACACTAAATAACCGAAATAACTAAAACAACCAAACCGAAAATACTGAACCAAGTAACCGATGGTTTGGTTATGGTGTTTTTTTATAAACTATGGTTTGGTTACGCTTATCTAACTTATAATAAAAGACTACAAATAATGCCACATGGCATTTTCTACTTCAACATCATAAATTTATTTATATTTGTTTAATAAATTTCTTTCAATATTAATATTAATTAATAAACAATATATAGATATCACTTATTTTTATCCTTATCTTCATATAAAATTAATAAATAAATTCAAGTTTGCAATTTAAACCCTTTGTCTTTTTACTTTTAATATAAAGTTTTTCAGCTTTTGCAATTTAATCATAACTTTTTTTATTTTTAATTTTGGTCCACCATAATTTTCATCTTTCCCAAGTTTTTCTTTTCATTCGAAATTTTGTGAGTTAACGCACCGCAACGTGCGTGTGGTGTTCAACATTTTTTCGTATATTTTTTCCCGTTTGATTGGCCCATCGCGTCACATCTATTTTTCTGCGTTTGACAAGTTCATCCAACACGCGGGTCCTGGATGGACTTAGTTATTTTTTTCTATGTTTTACGTTTCGGTTTAATTTCTCATCAACGAGAGTGCGTGATTAAAAGATTTTATGCATGCTTTTCGCTCGACGTTATTTTTTTCACGTTTTTTATTTATTTTGTTTTTACGAGCTTTTCCGGTGTTGGTGGTCGCTGACAATGGTATAGTATTGCTACTACTTAACACGGTTTTATGAAAACCGCTGCAACGCAGTCCAAATAATGACACATGGCATTCTCTTCTCCAACCTCATAAATTTTATTTATAATTATTTAATAAATTTTCTTTTAATATTAATATTAATAACTAATATATAGATATCATTTATTTTTATTTTTATTTTTATCTTTATCTAATATTAATAAATAAATTCAATATTGAAATTTAGACCCTTTGTTTTTTACTTTTAACCCAAAGCTTTTCATCTTTTATAATTTAATCCCTACTCTTTTTTATTTTCAATTTTGGTCCACCATACTTATCATTTTTCTCAAGTTTTTTCGTTTCGTTCAAAATTTTGTGAGTTAATGCACCGCAACGTGCGTGTGGGGTTCAACATTTTTTCGTATATTTTTTCCCGTTTGACTGGCTCGTCGCAGCACGTCTATTTTTCTCCGTTTAACAAGTTCAACCAACGCGCAGGTGCTAGATTGACTTAGTTTTTTTTTCTATGTTTTACGTTTCGGTTTAATTTCTCTGCAACGAGCGTTCGTGATTCAAAGATTTTACGTCAGCTTTTCGCTCGTCGTTATTTTTTCGTTTTTATTTAATTTGTTTTTACGAGCTTTTCCGGTGTTGGTAGTTGCTGACAGTGATATAACATTGGTACTACTTGACACAGTTTTACAACAAACGCTGCAACGCAGGAGCTTAATACTAGTATATGTATAAATAACCAAATTAATAGGATTGAATTGACATTAAAACTAACCTTATTTTTTACAAATAATATCTTATAACCGAAAGTGATCGGTTATGAAAATCTAAAGATTGAAACATCGGTCATAGGTCCAGTTTTCTCCCCGTAACCGAACCGTTCATGCCCACCCTTATCAAACAAACTAAAAACAATATTTTTACTAAACAAAGCAATCTAAGAGTTGACCTGTAACCTGTTAGGCCCATTTGACCCGATCCCTTTTTAGCTCAAAACTTTATTTGACCCGTTTAGTTAAAAATAACCCAAATAGACTCGCTATAACTAGACGGATCGAACTTGCTACCTCTAATAATTCAATTTATATAACCAAAGATTAAGTGTGGTTTAAGTATATTACCAGGAGGAGAAGGTTTTTGGTTTCTTCATAATTAGCCCTCAACTGCTCGCCAAACGGTAAGAGTTCTGGAGACACAAGGAGTTTGTCATACAATTCAGCGATCCCCGGGTTCCCTTTGGCGAACACCATTTCGACTAAGTCAATGGTTACTCGAAAGAAAGGCCACTCATTGTACATCACTCTCATCATCTCGAGGTTCTTCGAGTCCTTTTCAATAGCATGCTTGAATGCAGCTCCAAAACCGAGCCAAACGGGAAGATGAAACCTTGTTTGAGTCCATGAAAATATCCACGGGATCGCTCTAAGTGATTCAATCCCACCACTTGGCTTTCGTTTTGATGGACGACTCCCGATGTTCATGCGACCGTATTCCAACTCAGGTGTTGCCTGCATTAAGAAAACGGGTCAAATGGGCCACGCTAAAATGCATAAAACCTCGAAAAACGCTTTATGAAATAAAGTTGAATAATTGTTATCCAACTAAGAAAACAGACAAAAAATATGTATAGCGATTATTCGGAAATAATTACCAGGCGGAAGTATTCGACAAATCGGGGCTCCTGAAAAACTATGGACCGATATTCATTAGTGGCAATGTCCGCCAACTCATCCATAAGCGCGCGCCATTCGGGTTTGGGGGAGATTGGTGGATGCATCCCATGTTCAAGTGTAGCCGCTGTGAACCGTTGTAGTGTTCGAAAACACAAATTCCCCTCCCCAAACGATTGTTCGATAACCTCACCTTGAACAGTGACCCGAAGCGAACCATGGATCGTGTCCGGTGGCTGAGACAATATAGCCAAATGAGCTGGACCGCCACCTCGGCCAACGGTCCCACCACGCCCATGAAACATTGTGAGCTTTACTCCAAACTGTTTAGCCGTGAGCATAAGTTCCTCCTGTGCTTTATACAACTACCAAGCTGCGGAAAACCGACCCGCGTCTTTACCAGAATCCGAATACCCGATCATGACCTCGTGTTTACCGTTGATTCGGTTTTTATACCAGTTTATGGAAAAAAGGCGAGCCATGACAGCAGGTGCAGCCTTAAGATCAGCTAGCTTTTCAAACAAGGGTACGACTCTTAACGGGCTTTTGACTTGACACTCGCGTTGCAAAAGTTCAACCGCGAGCACATCAGACGGGCTGGTTGCCATTGAGATTATATAAGCTCCAAAGTTGTCTGATGGGAGTTCGGATATGACCCGAAACGTGTCTAAAACATCGGACATTTCCTCCGTTTTGGGAAGATCGGCCCCGAATAACGGACGCTTGCCCTTAAGTTGGGCCAAAAGCCATTCTTGCCTTTGTTGTTCTGACCAACTTCTATAAGAACCAATTTCTAGGTATTTTGTAATACTGTCGATAACATCAGTGTGACGGTCGGATTCTTGGCGGATATCGAGTCTAACGAGCGAAAGCCCGAACGTGGAAACTTGACGAAGAAAGTCAAGAAGGCTTCCATCAGCGATCGGTCGATCACCACATGCACATAGTGATCTGTAGCAGAGCTCAAGAGGCTCAAGAAACTACAAGATAAAAGATATAGAAGTATTTACTATTTAGCATCCTGAAAAATCTGGAGATAAATGTATATTATATCAAGAGTTGAATACCTGTTCAACGGTGGTGAAAGTCATGTTCTCGGGAACATCAGAGACTCCGTTGGCCAACAACTGGCGAGCACGCTCGCGTGTATGATACAGTTTATCCCTCACGTCACCAAGAATGATACGGTATGGCTCGTTTGGAGGAATCTGCTTCCAAAATTCTGTGCCATTTGGACCAAATGTGAATGTTAGTATATTACAACAATATAGTATAAGTTAATAATCAACAGCGGGAGCCGGTTGCCCGTATGGCCCCTAAGTTATTAAAAACTTATAAAATACGCGCTTAGACGTTGACTTTTAACGAACATTATCTAAGATAGAAATGACTCAAAGTATGCTCGTTATAGTACAAGTTTCCTAAAAGATACAAGTTCAAAACAGTTAACATGTGATATACCAATATAATGCTTCACATCTCTCTTTGAGGTTCTATGCAATTCATCAGCACGCATACGGAGTTCTTCGTTACACCGCCACATAGAGAGCTGCCACAAGTGATTAATAGAACAGAAAATCAAAACAGTTTCGACCCGTTTGCTAATAAATAGTGATACGGGATATGTTTTATCTGTAACAGGCCAATCAAACAATAGCTAAAGGAAACGGGTTTAAAGTCATGTTTTGACCTCAACCCGTCTTGGGTTTTTCAACAAACCCGACCAGCCCTAAAATTTTATTTATTTGGATATGAATCCGTTTTGACTTATTACCCGACCCGTTGTCAAAATAAACGTGTACATTACCTCAAACATGAGATCATCTATTTGAGAGACGTAAAGATTTGCAGCCATCATCCGGGCTAGTAAGCATACATCTCTTGTAACTTCAGGAGTCACCCTCGGGTTTCCTGAAACATGATAAGAGTTTTGTTATTTGCTTTTCGTTTACTAAAATATATTTAAGTTAATGATAGTTAGTTAGTTACCATCGCGATCGCCACCCATCCAAGAAGAGAACTGAATAAGGGGAGCGTTATATGGAACACGTTCATGAATCCCAATATTCTTCAAAGCAGTATCAACTCGACGTAGGAACTTTGGAACGCCTTTCCAAATCGTTTCATGGAAATAACTCATTCCTGCTCTCATCTCGTCTTGTGGAGTGGGAGCAGTTCTCCTGATTTCATCAGTGTGAAATGCAGCTTGTATCTACAACACCCGAAAAGAAATCACACATAATTTGAAGGTAAATGTTTCATACATATTTGTACTTTTGGTTGTATTAATATGCAAAAAAAAAAAAAAAAGAAAAATCAAGACTAAGCGGTTATGTTTGTGTCAACCTGTGAATCAGTGTGTCAAGTTCGGGTTCGTGTGGTTGACATGATTTTGGGTTCATGCCTGTTTAGGTTCGTATAAATCTTTCGGGTTTAACCATCAAACATGACCCGGTTATAGAACAAAACTTGTCGAATACAAGACCCAAATATGTTGTTACATGTACCTCTCTCTGTAGAGCCTCGTCGAGCTCCTGCTTATCACTTGGGGTAATGTCTTTCGCATAGAGTTGCGTTAAACAATTCCGAATTCTATAAATGAGTCAAGCAGTAAATCATGGTCTCAGTATATATAAAACAGTTCATGTTATGTAATGTATATATATAATCAGTGGCGGATCTTGCCCGTTGAACGCGCCAGGGCGAAAGACACGAGCATTAAAAAAAGCCCGGGCAAGCCCGGGCCAAACATAGTGTATATATAAAATTTCGATCGAAATGCGGAAAATTAGCACTACGGCTGAAAAACTTGCCCGGGCCGTGGCCCTGCCACGGCTCTATTAAGAACCGCCCCTGTATATAATGTACTTGACATCAATGTTTTCTTTACATTTCGGCTACTTGCATAAGAATTAAGTACAAACCTCCCATGTTTCTGAAGCAAAGACCGGCGAATGGATTGAGTAGGATGCGCTGTGAGGACAATATCAACAGTTTGATTCTTCAAAGAGTCGAAGATTTCTTGAGGGGATTTCTTCAGTTGACCCACGAGCCTCTTGAACGTCTCTTCGATGTTTGATTCAGTTGGTGCAGACGCCTCATCAGCCAAATCGCCTCGTCTTAACTTAGTTCTTTGCCTATGAGCAATCTGAACTTCTTCAGCTAAGTTGGCTAAGTTAAGCATCTGGGAAAAAGACTTGGCCATAACGATTGAATCCCCTGCATCCAAACTTGTAAGCACTCTCCCAAGTTCATCTAGTTTTGTGGGGTCCATGCTGCTTTCGTATTCAGCTGCAAGTTCATAACAGTCTTGTACCTACCCGCCCCCCACATGTGCACAAAAAAGCAAAGATCAGATAGTTTTCCTAGTTTATAAGGTATTTATGTGTGGTATCAAGCTTTATATATTAAGCCACTATTTAACACTATTATATACAAATCATTGTAGAGTTATCCCAAGTCTTAATAGAAACAACTTTTGATGTGTTAGCCGATAGGGGTGTTAAGGTTGGCAGGTCGAATATGACTCAAACAGATCACGAACCAGAAAATCATGTCAGACACATGAACTTAAACATGACGCGAATATTCACAAGTTGACACGAACACGACCCATTTAACCTGATTTTTTTTGCATTTTTATATGATAAATGACATATACGTATTTACAACCAACAACACAAAATGTATATATGTAATGACATTTAAGTTATAAAACTTTAATACTCATTTATCCTTTATTCTAAAATTTTGACATAAATTACTTTTTTGAATTCATAAAAATAAATGAGTTAAACTCGTCGACCCATGAATCCGTTAGGTCAACTAGCACATGACTTGTTTAGCTAAACGTGTTCATGAATACAACTAAAACTGACATGAACCCGTTTAGAGTAAACTTAGACATGCGAATTTTGTGACGTTTAGAAATTTATACCTTTGTTAACCAAGACTAGAACCCGCAAAATGGGTGGGTTAATTAGTTGTGTTGGATAACTGGGCAAACAAAAAAATCTCAACCTATAAAATGTTATAAGTTCATAAGAATATATATTTTTATTTTAATTCAAATGGTTGTTTAGATGAGCCAACTTATTATAACTACAATCGATTATAACTTGAACACGACTTGTTTAACTAAATGAGTTTCAACTCGAATAAAAGCTAGACACTAAATGAATGTCCCCCTCAATATGACCTGTTTAATCAAACGGGCCAACCAAAACTTTAGCGTAGCAACCCCCCCCCCCCCCCACCCCCCCCCCACCACACACACACTTTGTGTAATCCGTAGAAAATGTCATTTTAAAGCAGTAACACTAACAAATGTCAAATGGTTACAACCGGAACACAACTTATTTAACTAAACGGTGCCAACCGACCCGTATAATAACTAAATCATAAAGTTGAGGATGAAAATGAATACCGTTTGACGTATGTCCTCTCCATGCAAGTCGTGAAGAATATCAAGAAACCGATCCAACAACAAAGCATCATACTCCACCAGTTTATCGTCATCGGATACTTTAGCCGGTGCCAACAGCCTCAACTGTGCGTCTATCGAACCCATCTTCTCCAAGTTTCGACCTCCCTTCTTCATCTCAGCCGACGGTTATCAAACTGTGATCTCACGGGTACAACTGGAAAAAGAAAAAAGGAGTAAGTGGTTGCAGATGAAAATCGTGAAGGGCAATGGATCTCGTGATAAGGCTACGTGTTTGTGCTCTTCTGGTACGTCCCCTAGCTTTCACTGGAATTCTCGAGTTGGTTCTATGTAAGAATTAAATTAGTTTACGTCACTAGTTGTATCATTCTCATAATTTTCAACAACTTTAATTTATCTAATAAATCAATTTTAAATATTATGTGTCTTTTGAGTTGGGCGGTTTCATCGTCCTAAGCTTTCAAGGGGTCCTAAGTATATATGGCCCAGACTATTCACTATTTGCACACTATTACCGCCTATTTGCACACTTCGAGTTTATATACGTTCTCGGTTTTTGATTTCATGTAAGAAATTCTTTAATTTCATTTTTACGATCTAGGTTTTTGATTTAGTCATTGTGTTTTACGATCTTGGCGGGGTCCGAGGGCAGCGCCCATGGTAGCAGGGTCCAAGGGGCAGAGCCCCTGGCTGGAATTTTTTTTTCCCGATCAAATTCCTCTAATAAAAATGCATCAAAAAATTTAATTTTCCAGAAATTGGCTCATTTCGAAGACAGTAATTCGTAGACAATTCAGACAATTTTTGATTTGCTACTCTCTGGTTCAGACAATTCACATAGAGTTCACAGACAGTTTTATGTGTTCATTGCGTTTTAGAAATAAGAGAGTTTTATGTGTTTTCTGCAATTGCGTTTTAGAAAAAAAAAAAAAAACACATTTTTAAGTGTTTTTAGTCATTGCGTTTTAGGTAAAACACATTTTTGAAGTGTTTTTAGTCATTGCGTTTTAGGTAAAACACATTTTTAGGTGTTTTCAGTCCATTGCGTTTTAGAGAGACCACTTTTTTTTTTTGTTTTTTTAGGCCATTGCGTTTTAGAAATGAGACATTTTTAAGTGTTTTCTGGCCATTGCGTTTTATAAATAAGACATTTCTTTGTATTTTTGGTGCATTGCGTTTTAGGTAAAACACATTTTTATGTGTTTTCAGTCCATTGCGTCTTAGAAAACAGACATTTTAAGTGTTTTCTGGCCATTGCATTTTAGAAATAAGACATTTGTTTGTGTTTTTGGTGCATTGCGTTTTAGGTAAAACACATTTTTATGTGTTTTCAGTCCATTGCGTTTTAGAAAGTACATTTTCTTTTGTGTTTTAAGGCAATTGCGTTTTAGAAATAAGACATTTCTTTGCGTTTTCTGACCATTGTGTTTTACAAATAAGACATTTATTTGTGTTTTTAGTGCATTGCCTTTTACAAAAATGTCATTTTTTTGGTTTTTTGTTTCATTGCATTTTACGCAACTGAGTTTTCGATTTTTTTTTCGAAAATATAGCAATACTATACTCGTTTTAAAGATAAAAAAACGCTCATTTTTTGGTGCAATTTTTATAAAAAAATAATGTCGTATGAAAAAGTTAATAACGTTTAAAAATGCTTGGAATTAGAGGAGAGAGAAACTATTGTGGTGGAGTGACTAGAATGCCCTTACACAACCCACGCGCCTCTTTTTTTGATTTTCAATTTCACTCATTTAATCTTAGCCCTTGATTAAATCTATTGATGGTCAAGATTACTTCCTAGCCTTCCTAGCCAAATAAACTTCCTATTATATCCTAACCCCTATCAATATAAAGGACACCGCTTGAAATTAGGTATAAAGGTAAAGACAAAACTTGCAATTCACTCTTAAAATATTATACCAGTGTTAAATTTTTATAGCGTTAATTATTCCGGGTACGGTTCGAATATATTATACTGTTTTCATGCTATACTGTTTAAATTAAAATACCATAGTGTTTCAATACGACTGGATATGATATATATAGCATAAGTTTATTATATACATCATAAGTTTGTACATACATAACAAAAGATAAGATGTAACTAAATACTAAATACATAACAAAAGATAAAATACTATGGCAGTGGATCCTGCTGCTGCTCATGTTGTTGCTGCTGATACTGTTGCCATACTGGAGGCGGATGGAAGGGTCATGGAGGTAACCCCTCACGTTGTTGATGCTCCTGCGCCTCCTCAACTAACTACTCCATCACATATGTCAGCCTGTCAACATCGTGACGTAGCTGCTGATACGTCGTTGCTCGTGGGGCAGGACAGGGCCCAACATGCCGTGGGAACTGAGGCACCCTGGGTGGTCCGCGCAGCTGTGGCAGGTCTAGAATGTCCATATCCGGCCACCTCACCTGACACGGCTGGCAGATATACCAGGTTGAACTGTGCCGGCAGCTACCTTAGCACCAAGGGCTGGTCGTGCTTACCCCAAAAACGCCAGACAATCTTCATCTCGGATAGCGTGCTCATCCCCAACCTCTTTGGCTGTATCGCCGGTAGTAAATGTGGACCACTCTCCGGGTGATAGCCAAGTGAAAGGGTTATTATAGTGACGTAGGCGCTGCTGTATAATAAGTCGCACTCCTGTTGATGATATAAGGAGGCGAAGTATTACGCCAACCCGTGTGCGAGAGCGCACAACCTCTTATACAAGAGGCAGTAAAAAAAAAGATCCCCGTTCGTACATCACTCCCGACTCTTCCTATTAGCGGTGATGGAAGAGAAGATCAGCCTGTGAAGATACTTGCACAGAGGAGACCAGTCAATAATAATAAAGGAAAAAAGATCACACGTTACAGATTCGACGCGCGTTACGGCAGTACGCTCATTACGGACGACTTCGACCATAAAATAAAAATATTATATATTTTGGACTCATTACGAATTCGACGCGCGTTACGGATATACGGTCGTTATGGACAACTTCGATGGTAAAATAAAAATATATTATATTTTGGACTCGTTAAGAATTCGACACGCGTAACGGACGTACGCTCGTTACGGACGACTAGGACGATAAAATAAAAATATTATATATTTTGGACTCGTTACGGATTCGACGCTAGTTTCAGACGTACACTCGTTACGGACGACTTCGACGATAAAATAAAAATATTATATATTTTGGACTCGTTATGGATTTGACGCGCATTACGGAAGTACGCTCGTTACAGACGACTTCAGCGATAAAATAAAAAAATTATATATGTTGGACTCGTTATGGATTCGACGCACGTTACGGACGTACGCCCGTTACAGACGACTTCGACGATAAAATAAAATTGTTTTATATTTTGGACTCGTTACAGATTCGACACGCGTTACGGATGTCCGCCCATTACAGACGAATTCGACGATAAAATAAAAATATTATATATTTTGAACTCGTTTCGGATTCGACGCGCGTTACAAACGTACACGCGTTACTAGAAGACTTCGACGATAAAATTAAAAAAATTATACGTTTTGGACTCGTTACAGATTTTCGACGATAACATAAAATTATTTTATATTTTAGACTCGTTACGGATTCGACGCCTGTTACGGACGTATATTATATATTTTGGACTCATTACGGATTCGATGCACGTTACGGACGTACAGTGGACGACTTCGACGATAAAATAAAAATATTTTATATTTTGGACACCTTACGGATTCGACCCGCGTTACGGACGTACGGTCGTTACGGACAACTTCGACAATAAAATAAAAATATTTTATATTTCGGACTCGTTACGGATTCGATGCGCATTACGGACGTACGCTCCTTACGGACGACTTCGTGTGACATCTGTGCTTGTAATCATTGTAAACAATTCAGTTATCAATGAAATAAAGTTATTTGATCCCAATGTTTGTTTATTTGTGTTTGATGTTTTTCATGTTTTGACTTTTATTCGATTTCAAACTCTATATCGCTTTCTGGAGAATTATACGCAAACTGGTGCGTAAATGCAAGCAGTTTAACGCGACAAATACTCCAGAACATCAATTTATGCTTAACATACCTTAAATAACCTTTACATAACTTAGAAAATAAGTTTTGAAGGCTTTGGTATGGCAAAATCAAGTTAATTCGCTTACAGGGACTAAAATTGACAAACTGCGAGAGTATGCCAATTTGAATTGTAACGAACATTCCGGAACATGATCATAAGTTAAACACACCTTAAATATCCTTTGCATAGCTTAGAAATAGGCTTTGAGGGGTTCGGTGTGCTAAAATAAACTTTATGCTCATTTAGGGACTAAAAGCGTCAAAAAGTGCATAAGTTTGCATTTTCACGCATAACTTACGTTCTGAATACATCCGGACATCCACAAATTTATTTAAGCATTAAAATATTATGTATTAATGTTTGGCATGAGAAAAATCCATTCGTCGCGCAATTTGGATCGTTTTTCGCGCTTATGCGCATTCCGTCGTAATTAAGCGAACATCGCGATCGTACGACCAAACGAACCGACATCCGAGATATTTTAGAGCATGTTTTGAGTTCCCTATACTTTAACTTCATTTTAGAGGCTTGAAATGAGGTTAACGGGCCTTAAACGTGTCGAAAATGGACTTAAAAGCATGCAGGGGCTAAAATTGTCATTTCTAAAAGTTGTGCTGATCAGACAAGCTCAGGCGGCCCGCCTGAGTTTGTGTGTATCCTGATGCGGGCCGCATGGCCTCCCCAGATATGCAATTTTTTTGCAAACAGCTGTTTGCAGCTGTTTAGCACCCAAAAACCACTTGCAAATGGTTTTTAACAATCCTATGGGCTCCCATGGGTTTGTAAATCAGTGGGTAAGTGTTGTACGGTCGAGATTAAACGCTTGGGGAACAAGAAACGATCTTAACGGTTCCATGTTTCCTATAAATACCCATCCATCTCCATTGCAAAACCCACTTGAATTCTGAGTTTTTTCTCTAAGTTGGGGTGCTTTAACACTTCATACCTGAGAATACTCGGAAGTTCAATCTTGCGGGGACCCTTTGTAAGTGTTCCTTCGTTCTTTTATTGCTTTTCGAGTCCGAAAGTCAAACTTTGTTTGACTTTCTGCATTGACCAGTTTATGGTCAATGCGAAGTTCGTTTGAACTTCATAACGTGAGCGTAATCACAATGGTTATAGTCCCTAGTAACTATACCTACTGATTACCACGTTATCTAGGCTCAGTGACGAGTCGTAGTTTCGGCCAAAATGCGTTTTCTCGCGTATTTTGTAACCAAACTACTCTAGGGTATTAAAACCGTTTGTTTTAATACCAAACCTGTTTTCTAACTTTACTAATCATGTTTTAGCATGTTTAGCTCGTCGCTTTTAGATTTGTGCTTGTTTAGGGTCGTAAAGGTAAGCGATCTAATCAATCGCTTATGCTTACGAACCCGACCCATTTGGTCGATCTTTAGGATCCGACCAAGCATTTTAGGTGACCATACTTGTATAGGGAATAACCTTCCAAGGTTATACCTTATGGTCACGATGTTTAAGTAGTTGTATGATAAGTAGTTCTTATGCCTTAGGTAAATTACCAAAATACCCTTTTTACGCCAAAATTCATTTTAAACCTATGTAACATAATTTTTGACATCTAAACTGATTTAGCAACAATATTAAGCATGTTAAGGCATATCTTGCTTGTCATAGGGCTAGTTAGGCGTTCCAAATGCGTTTTACGCAAACGACGCGTTAAAGTAGCATAAGCTACCTAAACGAGTCGTAACGGGTCAAAAGCACTTAGGATAGGTTTCGTTTTAGTACGTAGGCTTTGTTAAACCATGTTACATAAGTTCCCCTACTTATTTGGTTTACGAACCCTCGTACTACCCGATCCTCCGATAGGTCCGTTTATTAATGTAGATACCTATATAGGTGTCGTTTGATTCCGTGATCTACTAGCATTGCTTGGTGGTTATCCTAAGACTTCTAAGCAATCACAAGTGAGTACATAGTCCCCTCTTTTACTGTTTTCCAAACATTTTGGGGTGAAACACATGTGCCTACTTGTTACTTTCGTGCTTTCTTGTTTTCACATCATATGCTTGCTATGTTCTTAGTACACTTATAGTACATGATTTCATTACATTATTTTGCTATGTATGTTGACTGAGCATGCTAGCACATTGATTTACATTACATTGTTTTGCTACATATGTTTACTTAGCATATTAGCACATTGATTTACATGACTTTTCTGCTTTGTATGTTAACTTAGCATACTTAGTACATCGTTTTCATATAACATGTTTACATTTAGTATGACATTTGGTTTGCATAAACGGGACTTATATACATTCATTAACATTAGCTACGCCGCTCGGTAGTAAGTAATGGTACCACAGGACTTGACAAATCCCGTTCCTGACATCCTGGGTTGGTTTGGATGAAAGGAATGACTGAATCCGAAAACATTTCTTTTGATAACCTTTACTTAAGGTTATCCGTCTGTCTCAAGGCTTGAATGTATGCGTTAACTTACCACCTAAATGTTTGTATCATTTAAAACATGATTTTACTTTGCAAAACATAACTTTTTGATATACTCAAAATACTTTGTTTTGTACATTCTTATATTTGGTTTAAGTAAACACATCTTACTTAACATACATGACATTTGTTACACATACATGACTACATTTTGGACTTTTAAACATATGACAATGGTTTAGACAAGAACATTTGATGGTTGGTTTAAACATGGACTTTATACATTGGTGGTTTGTTTAATGACTTAAGTAACGATATGTTTGTAGTATGATACAAGCATGGTGGATACGCTGCTGGTACTTCCTATATATAAGTGCTTGTATTGTATTACATGTCGTAGCATTATTTAAATCATTTAGTTTTGAACTTGTACATTTTTACACAAATAACATATTTTCACAAGGCTTCGTTTTACAAAAACAACTTGTTTTATACAACTTATTTTACTTGGTTATTCTTTAACCAATAAATAATTCTTTTATTTATACATATCATCTAATTTTATCGCTTTTCAAATGATTAACAAAACAAAACATTTTACAAGGTTCATGACTAACTTTTATTAAACACTTTTCTTAAACTTAAGTCATGAATCCTACTTTCACAAAACCAATGTTACTCACAGGCATTTTTATGCTGACGTACCTATTTTCACATGTGTTTCAGGAGCTAATGCATAGGACGATCGTGGCACGCTAGGGTGGACTCGGGCCTTAGTGACATAAAACAGAGCTAGACTTAGTTTAATTACGTTATGTACTCTTTATTTCAGTAGTTTTAAGACAATGTAACATGTTGGTTCTTGTTTTGAACGATGTACTCCACCCTTGGGTGATGAATAAAATATTATTTTAATTACCTTGGTTGTGAACAATAATTATGTTATAACACTCCCTGACGTTTCCGCCACGATTTGATGTTTTACGTGGTCGGGGTGTGACAGAAGAGTTGGTATCAGAGCCAATGGTTATAGGGAATTAGGTTATTAGTAATGCTTTGACCTAGACTATAACCTTTCTAGGACCCCAACACAAGTTGTCTTGTGTTTAGATTTTAAAACATGCACTTCACCTATCCTTAGGTGATCACCAAAACAAGAACCCGGTTTTCTGAAACGATTTTTGAAAAACAATCCCCTGTTTTCAAATGATTTATTATATGGTTTTGAACCCTTTTGATTTTTCAAATTGATTTTGAAAATTTATCATTTGTTTTAATGATTCTTTTGTCCTTGTGCCTTCCAAGTTTTCAAAATCTCGTCAAAGTTTTGGGTTCTAAATGGTGTGAACACGTGCAAACTGGAAGAGTGAATGCCTGTACCCTGGGTTTTCTGTCTAAGGCTAGAGTGTTCGTACAAATCCACATAATCGGACCAGTCACTCTTACCTGGGAACTCCTGGGGTGAGTGTTCACTTATAGGCGAGCATGTCTTCGCTAAGCATTATTTATGGACCCATTTACTTTGATTAGTCACTGTGTGTCATTTGTTTGCTTTGTGATATGGACGACTGACCACCATCCTTGCTTTGTTGATTTTGTTTCGTCTTGTTCTTTTCATCTAATCATCTCACTCGTTTCCTCTCATGTTTTCCTCTTTTTAGCATGCCTCCTCGACGCGAAAATCAGCTACCCAATGCCGAACTGGCAGAAATCATCGCACAGCGTATGGCTGCTGCGTTCCCAAATCTTATTGCTCAGTTGAACCAAGCAAATAACAACAATGCTCCTTGTAACTTCAAGAGCTTCAATTCGGCTAAACCACTCAAGTTCAGTGGTACTGAGGGGGCAACTAGGCTCCTTCAATGGTTCGAGAGCATTGAGAATACTTTCCGTCACGTTCAGTGTCCTGATAATTGCAAAGTCGAGTTTGCTTCTAGTGTTTTTCAGAAGAGGGCGCTTACATGGTGGAATGGGGTTATGAGAGATCGTGGTGCAGAAGTTGCTTTAGCACAAACATGGGCTGAGTTAAGGACTCTCATGATGAGTGAGTTTTGTCCTCGTCATGAACTACGAGCATTGGAAAGGGAGTTTGACGATCTAAAGCAGTTTATTGGCGAGCACAGGGCATATACTGATAGGTACGAAGAGTTGAGTTTGTTATGCCCAACAATGGTTACCCCACTTGATAAGGCTATCGAAAGATACATCGATGGTCTACCTGACTCTGTGCAAGACATAGTTACTGGTAGTAAACCTACCACCATTCGTCAGGCAATCGAACTATATGCAACGTTGACTGAGTCGCAGATTCGAAAGGGTAAGTTGCACAGGAAGGGTGACAAGAAGGGTAAGAAGCAGGAGTCTGACAAGAAGGATAGCAAGAAAGGTAAAAACAAGAAGGGGAGTGATGCGGGTTCTTCGAAGGGGTCTAGGAAGCGGAAGGCTTCCCAAAATTTTGCCGTTACTGCACAGGTTCAGACTGCGCAAAATCAGCCTGCACAGCAACCTGCCAAGAGGCCTTATCTTGGCAACGCACCTTTGTGCAACAGGTGTAACGACCATCATCAACCGCACCTCCAATGTCGTCAATGCACTAACTGCGGAAGACCTGGTCATCTTGCTGCCACCTGCCGCATTCCTGCTAATTTGAATCGGGCAGCTCAGAACCCGACTCAATAAGTTGCTCAGCCTCTTGCTCAGCAACAAGGTCAAGCAGCACGACCTCAGTTCCCACCAGGTTCTTGTTACAACTGTGGGGATCTGACCCACTACCGTAATCAGTGTCCAAGATTGGTGAATGTGAACCCGGTTCAAGCTCAGGTTCGTGGACGAGCTTTTAACATGAATGCTGTTGAAGCGCAAGCAGACAACGAGGTGGTGAACGGTACGTTCTTTGTTAATAATCAACCTGCATCTGTTCTTTTTGATTCAGGGGCCGATAAGAGTTTTGTGTCGTTATCTTTTGAGCCATTGCTTCACGTGTCTAGAACGAAACTAGGTAAGCCTTTGACAGTCGAAGTTGCGAATGGTGAACCCGTTGTTCTTGATTCTGTTCTTCGCAACTGCCAGTTGAACCTTAACGACCATCTTTTTCCTATTGACCTCACGCCTATGCAACTTGTTGATGCACGGAATGTCTGTTGACTGCGTCTACAAAAAGTCTGAAGTCAAGATTGGTCTATAGGGGGTTAAAGTGTAAATATTGTGTAATATAGACTTAGGACCGCTTATGTGTCAATGTAATATTGTGGATCGCTTATTTGTCATGAAGCCTGAACCGCTTTTAGGACATTAGGGTGGATCGCTTATGTGACAAGGTGCTGGATCGCTTATTTGGACTGTCACATAAGCGACCCAAGTTTTCTATAAATAGGCTTGAGCGGTTCATCATTTGTAACGATGTATGTGTGTGCTACGGTGCCGAAACTCTGCTGAAATTTTACTAGAAAGCAATATAAACACAAGGAATTGAAAGGATTAGCTGTTGTTACTTTACTTACGTTGATTCCGCCTTCGTATGTAAAGATGAACTACTTCGACTGACTTTTCGGGTCATAGAACGGTCCAACAAGTGGTATCAGAGCTCAGGACGAGGAGTTCATACTACGACAGCATAGATCTGCAGAAATCTCTCTTTTCTACTCACTTTCTCTCATACTTTTTCGATTTTCAGTGGTTCCAACGGTCAAAATTGTCTAAAATTTAAATATAACGTGTAAAACACACTTTTAACAAACCCTAGAAAGAATTAGGTGAAAATACGGACTAAAAATGGTAAAAACTGGTTAAAATCTGTCGATCGCGTTTTCGAACATTGGATCGCTTTTCTGGACTTAACCTGATTGGATCGCTCAAAATTCACAATTGGAATCGCTTTTTCGGACAATCTAACTTTCTGAACCGCTCGAACGGACAACATTGTTGAACTGCTCGAACGATCACATTCGGACCGCTCATACGAACACTTCTAGATCGCTCCAACGAACAAAAGTTGGATCGCTTTTGTGACAGTATTTGAACCGCTCGAACGATCATTCTCTGGATCGCTCGAACGTACATACTCTCGGTCGCTAATTTGACATACTGTGGATCGCTCGAGAGGACTTAGTCATTACTGTCTGGTCCGTGTTTACGAACATATTCTGGACCGCTTTTCTGTCAAACTGTTTAGACAGGATCGCTTTTGTGAACTGATATTTTTCAAAACCAAAATTTTTCTAAGTGTTGTTTGATTTTGCAGGTACAATCAAAATGGATGATATTTTCTTAAATCCGTTCAGCGATATGTACGCATTCTCGGGTAGTACGGACAACAACGATACGTCATCAAGCAATAAAGATAAAAGTCCGCCGAAAGAAAGAAAGAAAGAAGCTTGGGAGTCCGAGAGCACATTCGGAACATTCAACAAACCCCCAAAGCTTATGGCTATAGAGGATTATAGTAGGTGGGCAACAAAGTTTGAAGATTGGATGATGGCATTTGCATTTCCAAGCTGGAAAAGCATGAAAAATGGCTATGCAAATGGAAAGAAGAATGGTGAAGCTTTGAGATCAGTTGAAGAAATTGATAATTTTGTGGCAGAACAAAAGTGTGTAGCATTGCTTTTCCAATCTGTCCGAGAAGACATCATTTCTTTGATCGATTACTCAAATGCAAAAGATTTATGGGATAAACTCAATAAAAAATGTATAGGAAGTACTGAGATTATAAAGAATAAGAAGAAACTTCTCCGGAAAGAATTTGATATGTTTGGATGTATGAAAAATGAATCAGTGTGTAAAATGATTGAACGGTTTGGTCATCTGAAGCTGGAACTGGCACGATATGATATTGAGTATTCTCCGGAAGAACTTGTAGATAAACTGTTTGATTCATTACCAGACGAGATGGATTGGAGATATTATGCGTTGATGTTAAAGAACACTATTGCTCCTGACCAATTGAAACCAGATGTTGTGATTGAGAGACTTGAAAGCCATGAGCTAGAGTTGAAGAAAGCATACAAAGTTAATCACTCATCCTATCAGCAGAATCTGGATCTGTATTATCCAAAAAGCTTGATGCCGAAAGCTACTTCTCCGAAAACAGCATTTTCTGCTGAGAATGTTTCTTCAACAAACAAAGAAAGTCAAAGCAGTTCAAGCAGTGGAAGCCACAGTGGTTATCACAGTGGATCTACGTCTTCTGCAAATCGTTCTGATGCGAAGTTTTCTTGCAACATTGCAATCGATTTGAAGAATGCACAGAACTTTGACGAAGAATCGGCCAAGCAACAGATGGTTTTTCTAGCGTCTGTTTTGGAGTCCTATGAAGGTCTGGTAGCCGGAAAGATCGGAAATACAAATCTGACCAAAGAAGACTACGATCAGATAGATCCCGAGGAAATGGAGCTTATTGACATTCGTTGGGCAATGGCAAGTGCTGTTCGACGTGCGCAACGTTTTATGGAAATTACCGGGAGGAAATCAATTGGTGGTCCGTCAACAAAGCTTGGGTTCGATAAGTCAAAAGTGACATGTTTTAAATGCAGACAAAAGGGCCATTTCAAGCGAGAATGTCGGAATGCATATGTTGATGAATCTGAAAATCCATTTCGTGACGATTATTACAAGAAGGCAATCTACCATCAGAATAAATCGGAGCCGCCCAGACTAAAGCAGGCTGAAGAGCAAAGAGAAAAGTCAAGGGCTTTAGCTGTGATCTATGATGATGAGGGTTACGATTGGAGCAAAGAGGTTTTGCCGGAAGATGATGCCATTGGTTATGCTTTCATGGCAAGTCATGATGAACCTATTCCTTGGAAAGATGATCGTACAGAGGAACAGAAGTACCAATACAGGAAAATGACTGCTGAAACAAAGATTATCAGACTTTCTGGTGTATACTTGGAAGCAAGAAGAGCAAATCGTTGGGATCCGGACAAAGAGTGCTATCTTGATCGGTATGGCAATGTGGCGATTGATGACAAAACGCTAGATATTGAAGCCATCATTCAAGAGTACAAAGAAGAGGATGAATACTGGCAGCATAAGTGGTGGGGAACACCAACTTCGAAGATGATTGAGGAGGAGAAAGAAAAAGAGAGAAAGGAAAAAGAAGAGAGAGAAAAGAAAGAAAATGCAGAGACTGAGAGATCGAAGATGGTTGATACGGAGTTGATCGATGTGACTAGGAAGTCGACAACTGAGAATTCAGAGAAAATGGCTGACCAAGTGCTAGCTGCGAAAGCACTTGAGGTAGATTCTATTTATGTTTCTGAGTCAAAAGAGAAGGTCAGTCAAAGTGTGTCAACATCCAGGTCAGGTAATAAAGTCGATGGAAATGTTGACTGCAAAAATTGCAACAAACAATGCAATTTTTGTAGTACTGTCACGTATTTGAATGATGAGAAATTGAAAAATCTGAAATCAAAAGTTAAAACTTTTGAAGATCAGATTCTCGATCGTGACACAGAGTTAAAAGTTTCAACTGAACGGTTTAATGAATTAACAACTAAATGTGACAAAATTACAATTGAAAATGAAAAGTTAATTCTGGAAAACCGTCAGATCTCCGAAAAATTTGAGAAACTTAAACGCGTTGTGAAAGACAGTGATGATCGAAATGGAAAAACATTCAAAGAAAACGAACATCTAAGAGCTGTGTTGCAATTAAAAGAAAAATCAATTAATGAACAACTGGATGAGATTGCAAAATTAAAACTTAAGGTTAAAGAAATTGAGATTGAAAATGAAAGAATTGAGTTGAAATTAAACAGCTATAGCTCAGCTAGCTTTGTTTTGCAGCACATCGTTCCCAAACCTATAGGTAAAAACAAAGCTGGTGAGGATGTGTTTTCTGATGGAACGGGTGTAGGGTTTCACAAAGTTCCACCGCCAATTTTAGACAACTACACGAAAAAGCAGTCTAGTTTGGTGGAAATTGAGGAAGAAAGTGATGTTACACTTCCTGAGAACATTGATGTCACGTTCACGTCTTCCAATGAAGAGGGTGTCCAAAATGATGTGGTGAAAAGTGTGATAGACAAAGTGCTTAAGCCGGATTGTGACACTTCTGAGGAGGATGGGTGTTTTCTAGATAAATACATTCCGAAGCAAAAGTCCAAAAACAACTTATATGACGAATCTGATCTTGTCATGTACAAGATGTCGGGATCGGATAAGTTATTTTCGGATTCTGAGTTTCCATTAGAGAATGTTAATCTGAACAAATTGACAAATGTTTTCAAACTGGTTGAAGTCGAGTTGTCAGCAGTGAACAATCTGAGTCGAAAGAAACAGAGGGTTTATAACAAGAAAACTGTTTATCCACCACGTTTTTACAATAACAACAGAAACAATTGGTCGGGTGGTTATCAGGGGGGTAAACCATTTCATAAAAGAAATGTTGCAAACAAGAGGTATGTCGAAAAGAAAAAGTTTGTAAATAGTTCAAGTTCACTTGTTGATGAAGAAAAAGAAATTTTTTCAAAATCAAACAAAGAATTTTTTGAGAAGAGAGCTTCACAGGCTCAGTCTGAAGGCACGAGTAGGGTAGCTGATACTCGTATGTGTTTTAGATGTGAACAGGTTGGTCATATTGCACGAAAGTGTACATATGTGAAGCCTAAGACTGAAGCTGTGAAGGTTCAACAAAAGAAAGTTGATGTAAAGGGTAAAACACCGATGTATGTTAAGAAGAAAGTTGTTGGGAAGAAAAATGTTCAAATTGACAATTTGAAAGTAAAAACTGAACCCGTAAAGAAGCTGGTAAATCAAAATGATAAATTTTATAAGAGGGCTGCAGTAGCTCAACAGGTGTGGAAACCTAAAATTGAACCTAAAGTTGAGAAGAAAGATTCAACTTCTGAAGTGAAAAAGGCTGAAGAATCAATTACGGTTGATTATGATGCACAATATCCACCTCTTAAGTCTAAGAATTTCAAAATTCAAATTGCTAAAGTCACGGTTACACCTAAGGCTGATAAGGCCTGGGTGGACACCATGTTTGACTAAACAGTTTGAATTGCCGGAGCTTCCTGGATTGTGAAGCATGAATCGGCATCTTTCTTGAAGTTGTTTAAATGATGATTTGTTATGTGCAGGATCTTCCAAAACTTGTATCCAGGTGGATAATGGATAGTGGAGCTTCAAGGCATATGACAGGGAAGACCGCATTGGTGTATGATGTGAATGACATTAATGGTGGTTATGTGGGTTTTGCGGGTAATCAAGGAGGCAGGATCATAGGTGAAGGAACATTATCAAATGGCATTATTACGTTTGAGAGAGTTAACTACATCGCTGAGCTGGAGAACAACCTGCTAAGTATCTCCCAGATCTGTGACAGGCTGTATACTACTCATTTCACCGACAAAGAATGTTTGATCTTGAAACCGGGATTTGTGATACCTGAAGAGTGGATCATCATGAGGGCACCAAGAGTCAATGAACTGTACGTGTTGGACATGAGCGTTGCTACTACAACCACGGGTCAGGCTCATTGTTTTGTGTCCAGAGCAACGGAAAAAGAATCAAGGTTATGGCACAGAAAGATGGGGCATATTCACCTAAGGAAAATGAATCATTTAGTGCATAACGATTTGGTCACTGGAGTGAATATTAAAGGTTTTCATCTGGAAGGGGAGTGCATAAGCTGTGTCAGAGGTAAACAGAAGAAAAAGTCACACCCTACAAAACAAGTCAATTCAGTTTCGAGACCTTTGGAAAGACTTCACATGGATTTGTTCGGTCCAGTGAATGTTAAGAGTATAACAGGAGATTCCTACTGTTTGGTCGTGACTGATGACTACTCCAGATTTTCGTGGGTCATGTTTTTGAAATCGAAAGACGAAACCTTTGATAGTTTGGTGATATTGTTTAAGAAAATTGAGAATCTGTACCAGAGACCGATTTGTAGAATTCGGAGTGACAATGGTACTGAATTCAAAAACAGTATGATGGAGGAATACTGTGATGAAAGAGGTATACTGCATGAGTTTAGTGCTCCGTACACTCCTCAGCAAAATGGAGTTGCAGAACGCAAGAACCGGACGCTAATCGAGACAGCCAGAACGATGCTTGCAGATTCCAAGTTACCTATTAATTTCTGGGCTGAAGCTGTTTCTGCTGCATGCTATACTCTCAACAGAGTTCTTACTGTGAAGAAGTTCAACAAGACGTGTTTTGAGCTAATCAATAAACGCAAGCCAAATTTGAAGTATCTAGAACCGTTTGGGTCACCCTGTACGGTAATAGAGCCGAATGGCAAGTTTGGTTCAAAGAACTTTGAAGGAATATTTGTTGGATATTCAGGTCCTACACGGCGTGTCTTTGTTCCAAGTGAAAAGCGTATTATTGAAGCAACAAATGTTGAATGTCAGGGTTATACAATGCCGCCTCAGAATCCTGGTGATTCATGGCGTTTTCATTATGACAAACTTTGGGAATCGTTTGACATGAGAGAAGAATCAGAGGAAGAGGAAGATTTCTTTGATGAGCTGGATATTTTACGAGAATATGAATCGTCGCTCAGGTTTCCAGCAGAGTATTCTAGCAGACCTCGGGAGACTTCAAATGATGATGAAGCAGGTCCTAGTAACGCTGGTGAACATGATGATGAAGTTGCTCCTGGAAATCAGTCGGAGGTGAATGATGATCAAGAAGCTGATCATATGCCAGTTTTTGACCATGGTGATTCAGATCTTGAGGGGGAGCAGATCCAGTTGTCAAGTCAAACAAACCAAGTTGGTGAACAAGATGCAGAGCAGAATGTTACTAATCTGGAGGGTAATGTAGAAGTTCCAAGCGAAGTGATGCCGCAAACTATTTCTTATCATCCAGAGGAGTTGATAATAGGAGAATTGCAATCAGGCGTTCGAACGAGACGTCAAATTGACCAGGGCTTAACATGTTTTTATTCTACAGTAGCACCTTTACAAACTGAATTTTCATTAAGTTGTTTTATCTCGCAGGTCGAACCGCGAACTTACAAAGAGGCGCTTACTGAAGACTCTTGGGTCATAGCGATGCAAGAAGAATTAAGTCAGTTTGAGAAGTTAGGTGTGTGGAAGTTGGTTGATTTACCGGACGGTCAAAGAAAAATCAATACAAAATGGGTTTTCAAATGTAAGAGGGACGACAGAGGAGTGGTTGTAAGGAACAAAGCTCGACTCGTTGTTCAGGGCTTTAGTCAACAGGAGGGGATTGATTTTACCGAAGTCTATGCTCCTGTCGCACGACTAGAGGCTATCAGAATTTTCCTAGCATTTGCGTCTTGGAAGAATTTCAAAATATTTCAGTTAGATGTTAAATCAGCGTTTCTTTATGGGAAGGTCAAAGAGGAGGTTTATGTTGGTCAGCCGCCGGGCTTTACTGACCCAATCCACAAGAACAAAGTTTATCTGCTGGACAAAGCGTTGTACGGTCTACATCAGGCGCCGAGAGCCTGGTACGAGACTTTGTCTCAACATCTACTCGCTAACCAGTTCATACGTGGAAAAGTGGATGCCACTCTCTTCACTAAAGTAGTTGATGGTCATCTTCTGATAGTACAGATTTATGTAGACGATATAATTTTTGGGTCGACGAATGAGAAATTATGCAAAGATTTTGAACAGGTGATGAAGCAGAAATTTGAAATGTCTTCAATGGGGGAGATGAAATTCTTTCTAGGATTACAAGTTGAACAACTTCCTGAAGGAATTTTCATTCATCAAACAAAGTACGTGCATGATATTCTGGAGAAATTTGGAATGTCAAGTTCTACTCCAGCTGCTACCCCACTTGCGACTAATCATGGTATTCACCCAGATCTCACCGGAGACAGGGTTGATGAGACACTTTATCGATCCATGATAGGTTCTTTAATGTACCTAACTGCTTCACGTCCTGACATCATGTACCCAACGTGCCTCGCAGCAAGATTTCAGACTAACCCGAGAGAATCGCACATGATTATTGTGACGAGGATTTTACGTTACTTGAAAGGCACACCCACATTGGGGCTGTGGTATCCTCGTAAAGGCGATTTTACACTCGAAGGGTTTTCCGATTCGGATTTCGGATGCTGCAAAGTTAATGCGAAATCAACAACTGCAGGATGCCAGTTCTTTGGTTCAAGATTGGTTACTTGGCAGTGTAAGAAACAAACATCTGTGGCGTTATCTACATGTGAAGCAGAGTATGTTTCTGCTAGCAGTTGCTGCTCTCAGATCCTGTGGATACAGCAATAGATGCGCGACTACGGTTTGCAGTTTCTTAACACACCTCTGTTTGTTGATAATGAGGCCGCAATTAATATAACTAAAAATCCAGTACATCACGCTAAAACTAAACATATTGAGATTCGTCATCACTTTATTCGCGATTGCTTCGAGAAAAAGTTGATACGAATTGAGAAAATCCACACTGACGAACAAAAAGCTGATTTGCATACCAAAGCTTTTGATAAAAATAGGTTTCAATATTTGTTAAAACTTAATGGTATGAAATTGCTTTCGGTGTCGGATGGGGTTGTGAGCGTTGATGAGAGTACAGTTGCGGATGGAGATGAGAAACAATCTGCGATGGTTTGTCGATTTTTTACGTGTTTTGGTATTTAGGGGGAGATAGATAGTTGTACATATTTTATTTTCAGAAAAATACAAAAACAGTAAAAAATGCTAAAATACAAAAACATGATAAAATTGAAAAAGAGCTTGTGTATATAGGGAAAATGATAGTACATCAGCTAGACAATTACAGTATGCTAAAGATTTGGATAGACAATATGAGTTAAACAGTCTCACTAATGATATGTCGATAGGTTTTCGTACATTTAGTAGATTTATTCGGGATATAAACCTAAAATTTCAAACTGGTGAAATTCGTGGGGAACACTACTTGGATATATAGGTAACCCCTGAAATCTCGTTTGAAAGATCTCGTATTCTGATATACTAGGTGGTTATACTCTATGATGTCTGGGGTATTATTCCGGGACTTCTGCTGAACGGTGGTTCTGACCTAGTCCCTGGCTAATACTTTCACCAAAATGCTTGAAACATAGCATAAAGCCCTCAGCTGATTAGACGATAAAATTGATGATCAGTTGTTGTAGCTAAAAGATTCTCTAAAGGGAGCACATTGCAAAGTCGAAGCTGATATCTCTCTGCTGAACGGAAGTTCTGACCTGAGATCCCTCAGTTCTCGCATACCCTAATTTATGTACAGACATCATTGTAGTATTTTTTCCTGTAAGACTGAATATTGGGATTCTGGATACGGGAGTATATTCAAGAGGTGGGACACATGAATTGATCTATGTTCTTAAAACACTTAAACAGTATCCTGAATAGATTGAAGTTTGTATGAGAATTTAAGATGGATCAGTATATCGACAATCGAGGTGAATTGTTTAAATCTGAGTATGTAATATAGCTTAACGGTACTTGTAATCTGTCTGAAAAGCTGATATGATTCCCTGACACGCTCGCCAAAACCAAACCTGTAAATAGTTTATTTTCTGCAATTTAAGATTTCTGCTATTTCATTTCTTAGGTTAGATCATTTTTAAAATCCAAAAAGATTTTATTTCTGCTTTATTTTAGACAAACCAGAGTGGAAAGTTGATTGTCGGATTCTGGAAAGATGAAGCAGATGCAGGAGATTCTGAGCTGAGGATCGAGGAGAGCTTACATTGTTGGAAATATGATTGTTTTCATAGTCACAAACAAGTTCATTAAGTTGATACTTGTTATTTTCAGAAAGAAAATTGGAAAATAGTTTTATTAAATCAGTTTGTTTCGTCAATAGGTCAACCAGGGTCATTAAATTGAACTTGGTAGATTAATCAAGTATTCAGGGTCATTAATTTGAACTTGAAAACTTGAGTGGATTTCTAAGACTGATTGAAGTTGTGTTTATTGTTTGACAAGATAGTTTGTAATGTTATTGGGTGAGTAACAGGTTTGGACGATATTTCCCAACGGAGGCAAACTGCAAAAGTTTGAACCAGATATCTCAAGATTCCAGCATAATGAGAGGGGGAGTCAGTGAGAGGGGGAGTCTGGATCAACAGCTAATGGGAAGCTTGTAGATAAAGCTGGAAGTCAGTCCGGGAACCTGTGAAGAATGCTTGAGGTGACAGACAGAGTTGATGAAAAGACAAAGACTAAAGACTATGGATCTGAAGATGCTAAAAAGACTACGTCAACATCCAAGGGGGAGTCTGTTGATGCACGGAATGTCTGTTGACTGCGTCTACAAAAAGTCTGAAGTCAAGATTGGTCTATAGGGGGTTAAAGTGTAAATATTGTGTAATATAGACTTAGGACCGCTTATGTGTCAATGTAATATTGTGGATCGCTTATTTGTCATGAAGCCTGAACCGCTTTTAGGACATTAGGGTGGATCGCTTATGTGACAAGGTGCTGGATCGCTTATTTGGACTGTCACATAAGCGACCCAAGTTTTCTATAAACAGGCTTGAGCGGTTCATCATTTGTAACGATGTATGTGTGTGCTACGGTGCCGAAACTCTGCTGAAATTTTACCAGAAAGCAATATAAACACAAGGAATTGAAAGGATTAGCTGTTGTTACTTTACTTACGTTGATTCCGCCTTCGTATGTAAAGATGAACTACTTCGACTGACTTTTCGGGTCATAGAACGGTCCAACACAACTTGGAAGCTTCGACATTATTGTGGGTATGGATTGGTTAGCTAAGCATCGCGCAGAAGTAGTTTGCTTTGAGAAGATCGTTCGTGTGCCGCTTTCGTCAAGTGAGATACTACAGGTTCGTGGTGAGAAACCTGTTAGTAGCCTCAAGCTTATGTCTTGTTTTCAAGCTCGGAAGTATCTGCGAAAGAACTATGTGGCCTTCTTGGCACATGTTACAGCAGATAAAGACCAAGGTAAGTCTATGCAAGATATTCCTGTTGTTCGGGATTATCCGGAGCTGTTTCCTGAAGAGTTACCTGGTCTACCTCCAGCACGCCAAGTCGAGTTCCGTATTGATCTTGTACCTGGTGCAAATCCTATTGCCAGAGCTCCGTATCGTCTTGCACCGTTTGAGATGCAAGAGTTATCTAAGCAGCTTCAGGAGCTTTCTGACAAAGGTTTTATCCGTCCTAGCTTTTCACCTTGGGGTGCTCCCGTTCTTTTTGTCAAGAAGAAGGATGGATCCTTCAGAATGTGTATCGATTATCGTGAGCTGAATAAGCTTACCATCAAGAATCGATATCCCCTACCTCGCATTGATGATCTCTTTGACCAGTTACAGGGTGCTACTTGCTTTTCGAAGATTGATCTTCGTTCTGGGTATCATCAACTTCGTGTGCATGAAGAGGATATTCCCAAAACAGCATTCCGCACTCGTTATGGGCATTATGAGTTCACAGTCATGCCATTCGGTTTGACCAATGCTCCTGCTGTTTTCATGGACTTGATGAATAGGGTCTGCAAGCCTTATTTGGATAAGTTCATCATCGTTTTTATTGATGACATCTTGATTTATTCTAAGACGCGAGCTGATCACGAGCAACGTCTTCGTCTTACTCTGGAACTCCTAAAGAAAGAGCAACTTTTTGCCAAGTTCTCCAAGTGTGAATTTTGGCTTAAGGAAGTTCAATTTTTGGGACATATTGTCAATGAACAAGGTATTCATGTAGATCCCTCCAAGATCAGTGCGATTAAGGATTGGGATACGCCTACTACTCCTACTGAGGTTCGTTCTTTTCTTGGTCTTGCGGGTTATTACCGCTGCTTCATCGAGAACTTCTCAAAGATTGCAGTTCCTCTAACTGCTCTAACTCAGAAGAATAAACCCTTTGAATGGGGTTCTAAGCAAGAAGAAGCATTTCAGACCTTGAAGCAGAAGCTTTGTAATGCACCTATTCTGACTTTGCCCGAGGGCAATGATGATTTTGTTGTTTACTGTGATGCATCGAAATTGGGTCTTGGCTGTGTTCTGATGCAAAGGAACAAAGTCATAGCCTACGCATCTAGACAATTGAAGGTACATGAGAGAAACTACACCACTCATGATCTTGAGTTGGGTGCAGTTGTCTTTGCTCTCAAAATCTGGAGACACTATTTGTATGGCACAAAATGCATGGTTTTCACTGACCACAAAAGTCTTCAGCATATCTTCAATCAGAAAGAACTCAACATGAGGCAAAGACGTTGGGTCGAACTCCTAAACGACTATGATTGCGAAATTCGCTACCATCCTGGTAAAGCGAATGTTGTGGCTGACGCATTAAGTCGTAAGGAACGTACTGTGCTTCATTGTGTTCGTGTTCAATCTGCTATTCAAGCAGGATCTGATGTCCAAGCACGCAGTACTCAGGCTCAACAAGCTTGTGTTTCACAAGACTTGATGGGTAAGGAATTACCCTATCACATTAAGCCTGATCTTGTGCTGAAGGAAGATGGATCGTATTATTTCATGGACTGTTTGTGGGTCCCAAGCCAAGATGATCTTCGCACTCTGCTTATGGATGAGGCCCATAAGTCTCGTTATTCTATTCATCCTGGCTCAGATAAGATGTATAAGGATCTTCGTACTCAGTATTGGTGGCCTGGTATGAAGAAAGACATTGCCTTGTACGTTTCAAAATGCCTTACTTGTCTCAAGGTTAAGGCTGAACACCATCATCCTTATGGTCTTTTGGAGCAACCAGAGATTCCAGTTTGGAAATGGGAAAGCATTGCTATGGATCTCATTACCAAACTTCCGCGCACTAAGAAAGGTCATGATGCCATTTGGGTAGTTGTTGATCGTCTTACTAAGTCAACGCATTTCTTGCCAATCCGTGATGATTTTTCTGCTAAAAGACTGACCAATATCTACGTGGATAAAATTGTATCTCGACATGGTGTTCCTTTGAACATTATTTCTGATAGGGATGCTCGCTTCTCTTCTCGATTTTGGAGAACCATGCAATCTGCTATGGGGACCCAACTCAATCTGAGCACAGCTTATCATCCACAAACAGATGGCCAAACTGAAAGAACAATCCAGACTTTGGAGGATATGCTTAGAGCTTGTGTGATCGATTTTGGTGGTAGTTGGGATTCACATCTTCCACTGATTGAATTCTCCTACAACAACAGTTATCACTCCAGCATCAACATGGCTTCTTTCGAGGCTCTCTATGGTCGAAAATGTCGTTCACCAGTCTACTGGAATGAAATAGGTGAGGCTCAGCTTACTGGACCTGACCTCATTCTAAAAACGACTGACAAGATTAAGAAAGTTCGTGATAACTTACAGACAGCTCGAAGCCGTCAAAAGAGTTACGCGGACCGACGACGCAAGCCCTTGGAATTCCAGGTCGGTGATCGTGTATTACTTAAGGTCTCACCTTGGAAAGGTGTGATCAGATTTGGAAAGACAGGAAAACTTGCACCTAGATACGTTGGACCATTCAAGACTGTCGAAAGAATCGGTAAGGTAGCCTACAGACTTGCATTACCTCCCGAACTTGGAAATGTTCATCCAACTTTCCACGTATCCAATCTCAAAAAGTGTCTAGCTGATGAGAACCTCCACATACCGCTTGACGAAATCCGTGTTGATAAAACACTTCATTTTGTTGAGAAACCTGTGGAAATTATGGATCGTGAAGTCAAATGGCTTAAACGCAAGCACATTCTGTTGGTTAAAGTTCGCTGGGAATCTAAACGTAGACCTGAGTTTACTTGGGAACGTGAAGATCAAATGAAGGCGAAATATCCACATCTTTTCCCACGAGTTTCCTCTAAACAAATTTCGGGACGAAATTTCCACAAGAAGGGGAGACTGTGACATCTGTGCTTGTAATCATTGTAAACAATTCAGTTATCAATGAAATAAAGTTATTTGATCCCAATGTTTGTTTATTTGTGTTTGATGTTTTTCATGTTTTGACTTTTATTCGATTTCAAACTCTATATCGCTTTCTGGAGAATTATACGCAAACTGGTGCGTAAATGCAAGCAGTTTAACGCGACAAATACTCCGGAACATCAATTTATGCTTAACATACCTTAAATAACCTATACATAACTTAGAAAATAAGTTTTGAAGGCTTTGGTATGGCAAAATCAAGTTAATTCGCTTACAGGGACTAAAATTAACAAACTGCGAGAGTATGCCGATTTGAACTGTAACGAACATTCCGGAACATGATCATAAGTTAAACACACCTTAAATATCCTTTGCATAGCTTAGAAATAGGCTTTGAGGGGTTCGGTGTGCTAAAATAAACTTTATGCTCATTCAGGGACTAAAAGCGTCAAAAAGTGCATAAGTTTGCATTTTCACGCATAACTTACGTTCTGAATACATCCGGACATCCAAAAATTTATGTAAGCATTAAAATATTATGTTTTAATGTTTGTCATGAGAAAAATCCATTTGTCGCGCAATTTGGATCGTTTTTCGCGCTTATGCGCATTCCGTCGTAATTAAGCGAACATCGCGATCGTACGACCAAATGAACCGACATCCGAGATATTTTTGAACATGTTTTGAGTTCCCTAAACTTTAACTTCATTTTAGAGGCTTGAAATGAGGTTAACGGGCCTTAAACGTGTCGAAAATGGACTTAAAAGCATGCAGGGGCTAAAACTGTCATTTCTGAAAGTTGTGCTGATCAGACAAGCTCAGGCGGCCCGCCTGAGTTTGTGTGTATCCTGATGCGGGCCGCATGGCCTCTCCAGATATGCAATTTTGTTGCAAACAGCTGTTTGCAGCTGTTTAGCACCCAAAAACCACTTGCAAATGGTTTTTAACAATCCTATGGGCTCCCATGGGTTTGTAAATCAGTGGGTAAGTGTTGTACGGTCGAGATTAAACGCTTGGGGAACAAGAAATGATCTTAACGGTTCCATGTTTCCTATAAATACCCATCCATCTCCATTGCAAAACCCACTTGAATTCTGAGTTTGTTCTCTAAGTTGGGGTGCTTTAACACTTCATACCTGAGAATACTCAGAAGTTCAATCTTGCGGGGACCCTTTATAAGTGTTCCTTCGTTCTTTTATTGCTTTTCGAGTCCGAAAGTCAAACTTTGTTTGACTTTCTGCATTGACCAATTTATGGTCAAAGCGAAGTTCGTTTGAACTTCATAACGTGAGCGTAATCACGATGGTTATAGTCCCTAGTAACTATACCTACTGATTACCACGTTATCTAGGCTCAGTGACGAGTCGTAGTTTCGGCCAAAATGCGTTTTCTCGCGTATTTTGTAACCAAACTACTCTAGGGTATTAAAACTGTTTGTTTTAATACCAAACCTGTTTTCTAACTTTACTAAACATGTTCTAGCATGTTTTGCTCGTCGCTTTTAGATTTGTGCTTGTTTAGGGTCGTAAAGGTAAGCGATCTAATCAATCGCTTATGCTTACGAACCCGACCCATTTGGTCGATCTTTAGGACCCGACCAAGCATTTTAGGTGACCATAGTTGTATAGGGAATAACCTTCCGAGGTTATACCTTATGGTCACGACGTTTAAGTAGTTGTATGATAAGTAGTTCTTATGCCTTAGGTAAATTACCAAAATACCCTTTTTACGCCAAAATTCATTTTAAACCTATGTAACATAATTTTTGACATCTAAACTGATTTAGCAACAATATTAAGCATGTTAAGGCATATCTTGCTTGTCATAGGGCTAGTTAGGCGTTCCAAACACGTTTTACGCAAACGACGCGTTAAAGTAGCATAAGCTACCTAAACGAGTCGTAACGGGTCAAAAGCACTTAGGATAGGTTTCGTTTTAGTGCGTAGGCTTTGTTAAACCATGTTACATAAGTTCCCCTACTTATTTGGTTTACGAACCCTCGTACTACCCGATCCTCCGATAGGTCCGTTTATTAATGTAGATACCTATATAGGTGCCGTTTGATTCCGTAATCTACTAGCATTGCTTAGTGGTTATCCTACGACTTCTAAGCAATCACAAGTGAGTACATAGTCCCCTCTTTTACTGTTTTCCAAACATTTTGGGGTGAAACACATGTGCCTACTTGTTACTTTCGTGCTTTCTTGTTTTCACATCATATGCTTGCTATGTTCTTAGTACAGTTATAGTACATGATTTCATTACATTGTTTTGCTATGTATGTTGACTGAGCATGCTAGCACATTGATTTACATTACATTGTTTTGCTACATATGTTTACTTAGCATATTAGCACATTGATTTACATGACTTTTCTGCTTTGTATGTTAACTTAGCATACTTAGTACATTGTTTTCATATAACATGTTTACATTTGGTATGACATTTGGTTTGCATAAACGGGACTTATATACATTCATTAACATTAGCTACGTTGCTCGGTAGTAAGTAATGGTACCATAGGACTTGACAAATCCCGTTCCTGACATCCTGGGTTGGTTTGGATGAAAGGAATGACTGAATCCGAAAACATTTCTTTTGATAACCTTTACTTAAGGTTATCCGTCTGTCTTAAGGCTTGAATGTATGCGTTAACTTACCACATAAATGTTTGTATCATTTAAAACATGCTTTTACTTTGCAAAACATAACTTTTTGATATACTCAAAATACTTTGTTTTGTACATTCTTACATTTGGTTAAAGTAAACACATCTTACTTAACATACATGACATTTGTTACACATACATGACTACATTTTGGACTTTTAAACATATGACAATGGTTTAGACAAGAACATTTGATGGTTGGTTTAAACATGGACTTTATACATTGGTGGTTTGTTTAATGACTTAAGTAACGATATGTGTGTAGTATGATACAAGCATGGTGGATACGCCGCTGGTACTTCCTATATATAAGTGCTTGTATTGTATTACATGTCGTAGCGTTATTTAAATCATTTAGTTTTGAATTTGTACATTTTTACACAAATAACATATTTTCACAAGGCTTCGTTTTACAAAAACAACTTGTTTTATACAACTTATTTTACTTGGTTATTCTTTAACCAATAAATAATTCTTTTATTTATACATATCATCTAATTTTATCGCTTTTCAAATGATTAACAAAACAAAACATTTTACAAGGTTCATGACTAACTTTTATTAAACACTTTTCTTAAACTTAAGTCATGAATCCTACTTTCACAAAACCTATGTTACTCACAGGCATTTTTATGCTGACGTACCTATTTTCACATGTGTTTCAGGAGCTAATGCATAGGACGATCGTGGCACGCTAGGGTGGACTCGGGCCTTAGTGACATAAAACAGAGCTAGACTTAGTTTAATTACGTTATGTACTCTTTATTTCAGTAGTTTTAAGACAATGTAACATGTTGGTTCTTGTTTTGAACGATGTATTCCACCCTTGGGTGATGAATAAAATATTATTTTAATTACCTTGGTTGTGGAACAATAATTCTGTTACAACACTCCCCGACGTTTCCGCCACGATTTGATGTTTTACGTGGTCGGGGTGTGACACTTCGACGATAAGATAAAAATAATTTATATTTTGGACACGTTATGGTTTTGAAGCGTGTTACAGACGTATGCCCGTTTCGGACGACTTCGACGATAAAAAAATATTTTGAACTCGTTACGGATTCGACGCGCGTTATGGATGTACGCACGTTACGGAGGACTTCGACGATAAAATAAAAATACAATATATTTTGGACTCGTTAGGATTCAACATGCGTTACGGACGTACGGTCGTTATGGGCGACTTCGACGATAAAATTATTATATATTTTGGACTCGTAATAGATTCGACGAGCCTTACGACGTACGCCAATTACGGACGACTTTGATGATATCATTAAAATATTATATATTTTGGAATCGTTACGGATTTGACGCGCGTTACGGACGACTTCAACGATAACATAAATATATTTTGTATTTTGGACTCGTTACGAATTCGACGCGCGTTATGGATGTATATTATAAATTTTGGACTCGTTACGGATTCAACGCGCGTTAAGGACGTAGGGTCGTTATGGACGACTTCGACAATAAAATAAAAATATTTTATATTTTAGACACGTTATGGATTCAATGCGCGTTAGGGACGACTTCGAAAATTTTAAATAAAAATATTATGTATTTTGGATTCGTTACAGATTCGATGCGCGTTACGGACGTGCACTTTTTACGGACGACTTCGATGATAAAACAAAAATATTATATATTTTGGACTCGTTACGGATTCGACGCGTGTGACAGACGTACGGTCATTGCGGACGACTTCGACAATAAAATAAAAATATTATATATTTTGGACTCGTTGCGAATTCGACGCACGTTACGAACGTACGCTCATTAAATAAACATACAATAATAACTAACGTACGATCCAATGAGGTAGTGGTGGAGTGGTTGGGGAAAGACTTGGTGTTCCTTGTGACCTAGGTTCGACTCCCACTCTCCCCGTTATTTTCTGCGACATCCAGGTGAAGGGCGAATACGGGTGGCGCCGGTTCGTCTTGGATGGGAGGCATGGTTTTACCGATTATTCCACTTTCGTGCCTTCGGGTGGGTGGAGATTGGGTTTCCGCGCATCTGGGGGAGCCAAGGGGCTGATGACGGTCGAGTAGTCGACCTTGGCCACAACGCCCGGTGTCACGGTGGTTAGCACGCCGTTCCTTGCCATTCAAACAATAAATAAATAAATAAAGTACCTGTAAAGTTGGTCGATAATATACGAAACCCTCCTCTTGGAGTTCATGTGGTCCCAAGAATCTTTTTCCGCAATCACTACCCAAAACCCTAAAAGTGTGGTTTATCAATCATCACCAACTCTTGTTTACAAGTATGTTTATTAAACGTTATTAATATTAAATGTTAAATGTTTTACACTAACATAATAATAATAACAATACAAAAATTATTATTAAATGTACATGCGTATAGAGATCCGTAGCGATCTCATCCTCCTGGTTTAAACCGCATCGGGTCGCAAACTCTGAAAGTAACATTGCACGTGCCTGGCCGGCCAAGAGAAAAGAAACCTTGGGGGAGGGGGTGCGCCGGGTCCACAAGTTGGTCTGCCCGATGAGGACAAAACTCGAACAACGACAGAACCTCGAAGAGAATCTCCCTGTAGCTCAGCATATGTGACAGCTCAAAAAGCCGATCCCATGGTGACTGATGTGCGTGAATTATATATTTTTATTGAGTTTTTCTTCACACAAATTTAGCTTTAAAAATGGGTTTTCACCTAGAAACTAACTACACACACAAAAGGGCAAGTGTACCCGTCGGGTGGTAATATAGTTGATCGGCAAGAACCGGATATCAATGAGTGGATGTGGTATCTCGATACTAAACTTTTGCTACTTTAACGCCTTTTCAATTAATGGGTTGATTTTGTTTCTAATTTATCATGCAACAATAAGAAACTACTAACTAATATAAGGAAGAACAAATTCTAAAAGAGGTTGCCTAAACTAAGTATCCACTAATAAACATGTGACAACAAAGGGAAAAGACTAGTGATGATGCAAGCTCTGATTTCAACTAAGTCCCCAAATCAAGGCTTCCTAGTCTTATAATTCTTAGGAAAACTTAAAATGAATTAACATTCTATTCACCTAAAAATTATTCTTTTAAGTTCACTTGCTAAGTTGATGTTAATCTTTAATCATTAGTTATTTGTTTGTCAAAACTCCTAACTCTACAAATTGGGGAAAACTACTATGAACAACAAACTAATCACCCTAACTTGGTTTCAAGTAAGTGGCACTATCATCATGTTCTTGATATGAACCACAAGCATGGTCGTGCTAGATAACAACCTTGGCCTAAATCATCAAACTAACATAAACACAAACTATAGAATTCATATAAACATATTTTTGATCTTTCCAAATATAAATGCAAGAATCCACACACATGTTCAAATCATCATTCACATCATATTAGCAATTACCATTCCTAGTTTCATGCTATGAATCATACTAACAAGTTAACAAGATTCAATAATCATAATCTTTACGTGGGCTTTCCAACACAACATGTAAATACTTATGATCAAACATTCAAGAACAAGGACTTTAAACATGCACATGAACTCTAAGAACAAGATTAAGTGTCACTATGAAGATTAACAAAAACAATCATAACATCTTCTTCCATATTATCACATGTTCATAAGCTTCAACATAGTTTAAGCAACACAAATGTTTAGCCCATAAGGCTCATGATTACCAAATCAAGTGCAAGAAAGCATAAATTGTTCATAATGTAACTAGTAAGCTAACCAAGTTAAAGACAAGATTAAATGGTGTTTGAGTAGATCTTCAAGTGATTAAGTCTTCTTCAAGGCTCCCTCTTGGCTCCAACAACCTTCCAAGACCAGATTCTTGAGAGAAAACTTCACCAAAATGCTCCAACTCCCTTGCAAATGAGCTAGAAACTCGTATTTAAACTGCTGAGAGTTCGGCACTACCATGCCACCTTTTGGCACGGTCGTGCTCGGTAAGTTTCAGAGTCACTTTTTCGTCTGTTGACCCTGTTTGCTTCCAATTCGGGAAAAACCCCGCTCAAATATGTCACACCCCGATATTTCCACGTATTACTGGTGGGCCCGGCGGGGAGTATCGTGACGTAGTTGATATCATCATAGTCAATTTATCACAGTTCAATGCACATCGGAAGTCTAAAGTAAAATATATTACAAACCGAATGAAAGTAACATAAGTATTACAAACGGAATGAAAAAGGATCCACAGGCGGATCAAAACAAAGGAAATATTGTTCAACAGATTTTAAAGTGATAAGGCTTGCAAGACCCTTTATTTATTCACTCAGGAGTAGCCAGCCTATTCCGCCTAGTACCTGCACTTTAGCCTTTTGGAAAATACGTTAGTTTACACTGGTAAATACAATTAACTGACTCTTTTGAAAAGTGTTTAAGAAAATTGGTTAAATGCACAAGGCACAAATAATCTTTTATAACTTGGGATAATTATTTAAAAATAATCTTGTAAAAGAATTATATGTTTATTATACGTTCAGTAGCCCGGGCTAAATACCGGGTTATTGATTAATAGACACACCACATAATATATCCTGCGATGAGTTATTCTCGAACAGGCGGGTACATTATTTTTACATACGCACTGGCAGGTGTATGCCTACACCCCGTGCTTAAGTCGTGGCCATTTCAATGAATGAGCCGAGGATATCCAGGACATGGTCAATAACCCCCCCAAAGGCATAAAATAAACAAAACAAATTAAACGGGTTATCTCAGTGATTTAACCTTCATACAATTAAAAATTCAATACCCGACCAAGCGGTATTTTATATACCGAACCCCAAGCCCGTATAAGGGAAAATAAGTTAAAAGTATTTACCTAAGCAAAATATTCAATTTATCTAAACCGAATACAATCAGCAAGTGCAGATATCTTTTACCGGGCTCCTAAATCTGGAACGAAGGTTTTTAATAACCTATTAGATTCCTAATGGGTCTTACTTAAGTTTAAACTTAGACCGGTTAGTTTTAAAGGAAGATATACGGTTCAAAACGCAAGATTAAGCGAAGACCGGATTAGAATTTGATTTAGACCCGACAAGTTTGAAGAGTTGTATAATATGGGTAAACTAAACATTCTGGATTTTGAGATAAAAATGATGAGGTTCGACCCGTTTCGGTTAATTTATGCAGACTAGTTACATAAACCGCACTGAACGCGAAAAATGTATAACGGGTAAACAAATAAGTCATGAATAGGTTTCCTAAGTTAATATGCCTTAAATATGTTGTGATATCAATAGGATACCTTCCATTATGCCCAAAACGGATTTACACTCAACTTAAGCCCCGTAGGGGTATTTTGGTCATTTTAAAGGTTATAAAAGAGATTAAATACTAATCTGAGGTTCTGGTCTGAAATGATCAGTAAAAATATTTATTTTTGCAAGTCATATCAGTAGGGTATTGTATATATGTGAAATTTATCATTTATAACCAAACTATGCACCGTAGGGGCATTTTGGTAATTTCACATAAGCTTTAAAGGTCAAATTTGGAAATCCGAGTTCAAAACTTTTGCTTATTGTTAAAGTATAAAAATTTACTTAAAACATCAGTAGGTATTAAGTCTTATATGTTAAAAATATTTTTAATCCATAATATGCGTTTAAAATGCGTAAAAAGCCGGTTTTAAGCGATTTTTTGTATATATAAGGAAAGCTGAGATTTTTATCAGTCCAGAAGGCCTAAAATATTTTGTTTAACATATAAAATCAGTAGCAAAAGGTTTGTATCAAAATGTTATGTACAACTCATTTTATTAGCAAAAAGGGTATAACCGACAATTACCGAATCAAAGCAAGAACCCTATGTTATGATCATTTTAAAAATAAATAAAAATATTCAAAAATCCCAAAATATTATATTACTTCAGTGGATAAAAGGTTTGGTATCAAAATTCGGGTTTAATAGGCTTTATGCCAAATATGCCGTTTAATTAATAAAAAGCTTTCAAATTACGATATTGAGCATAACTCCTAATTTAGACCTCAAACTGATGTCAAATTTTTAGGACAAGTTTATAAATCAGTAATAAAGCTTTTTTCTTCTCACATTTTCAAAAATCTCGTTTTAATGTCAAAAGGGCATAATGGTCAACATTTAAGCAATTAACGGAAACATGCAATGCATCGGATAATTAAGGAACCATGTAGTATAACCTCAAAGGGTTTTACTAACTTATAATATGGTCCTAAAGGAACCCTAAGGCATATCTAAAACAAGCTAAATCGGGTCAGAACTAAAAGTCAAAGCAAAAGTCTACTTTTGCGACTTTCGGTTCCGAACCGAGCCTAAACTCATAATTGTCAGGTTGAACATGCTTAGACATGTTCTTACATTAATTACCAAGTTATTTTAGTGTTAAAACAGGTTCCATAGCTTTTACATTACTAATTATTGTTAGTGCACTACATCTGTTGATTGCGTCTAGGTGTCTAGGATCAGGTCTTACATCGTATTGTATAGCATAGGGCACGTTTTACGAGAAAACAAGTGTTTGTATGGGTTGTATAGGTCAGGACCGCTCATAGGGTCTTTAGAGTCTTGGATCGCTTATTTGACATGTTAGGACCGCTTATGTGAACATGTCTGGTCCGCTCTTATGGACATGTGTCACATGAGCGGACCCAAACCACTATATATAGGGGTCTTTAGGGCGATCCTCATAATATGTATGTGAAATTCCATGCCGAAGCTCTGCCGGTGTGAAGATCGAGCTGTAAAACGTTTGATATCAATAAAACAAGCAGTTAGAAAGGAGAACAAGCTACTTCTACTTGTATTTCTTATTATTCCGCATCTGAAACGCAAGAGATAACCACTGAACGACTCGTTCGGGTCAGCAAACGATCCTACAAGTGGTATCAGAGCTTAGGAGGAGGTTTTCTGCAGATTGTAGCTGTTTTTCATCATTTTTTCTCACTTCTACACCTTCTTTTACTGATTCGGGAAGATTTCACGGTCGGAATTCGTTTAAATTTTCACAGATTGTGCGCAATAGTACTTAGACAAACCCTGGAAAGTTTCGTGTCAAAATTCGAAGTTTTAGCAAGTCAAAACATGTTCGTTATGTGGATCGCTCGAAGTGACGTCATCGTGAACCGCTCTTAGATCACGTTTTGGATCGCTCATCCGTACACATTTAAGTTTGGACCGCTCGAAAATTGATAGTTTGGTTCGCTCGAAGTGTATATTTTGTGTCTGGACCGCTCTTAGAACAATCTCTGGACCGCTCATTTGAACATTGTCCTGGTCCGCTCGAACGAACATTATTTCTGGACCGCTCTTAGAACAATCTCTGGACCGCTCATTTGAACATTGTCCTGGTCCGCTCGAACGAACATTATTTCTGGATCGCTCCAAAATAATTTCTGGATCGCTTATTTGGATCAACCCGGTTCGCTCCAAAGAAAGTTGTGGGTCTGCTCCAAAGAATCATTCTGGTTCGCTCCAAAGGATTTTGTTTGTGTCGCACTTGTGAACATCCGGTTCGCTTATTTGTTCAGTGTTGGATCGCTTTTCTGTCATCTGCATTGAAAAACGTGCTAATTCAACATGGATTCCGAGTTTTACAACACTTTTGCTATATCGACTACTCCAGCCGCAATTGCTCAAGCAATGAATTTAGAAAATGAGACGGGAACGACTCAAAAGCCCCCTAGATTGATGAGCATTGAGGAGTATTATGGGTGGAAGGATCGGTTTGAAAACTGGGTTCAGGCAAATCATCTCAGATCGTGGGAATGCATATTGGAAAAGTACACATTGCCTCGAACAGAATTGCAAGTTATTAAACAAATATCCGAATTCTCAGAGCAAGAACGAGCAATGTATAGAGCCGAGAAAATGATGATCAGTTTGTTGCAGCAGGCGATTAAGGAAGATATATTCATCTTGTTACAGCACGACAAAACTGCTAAATCAATTTGGGATGCTCTTAAAGTAAAATTCGAGGGTAGTGAAAGTATGATCAAAAGCAAGAAGGCATTGCTTAAGAAAGAATTTGATTTGTTTAGCAGTTTGCCGGGAGAGGATACTAAAAAGCTAATCGAGAGATACTGTCACTTGGTGCGATCGTTATCGATGTTGGGAGTTGAAAAAGGTCGTGAGGAATGGGTTGATAAGTTGGCTGATGCGTTACCTCAGAAAGAGTGGGGAACGTATTTGATGATACTGAAAAACACGGGTGTTTATGACAAACTAACAATTGGTCAGTTTATCGAGAAGTTAGAGGGACAGGATCTGGAACAACAGAAGATAGCCAGGATGAATAATCCTAGTGGTCAACAGGATGTAAAAATATACTATAAAGGTAGCATTCCAATTTCTGAAGCTGAAAGAAGTCCAAAGATTCAAACCGCCTTCAGTGCTGGAGATTCATCAGAAAAGGTTGATCAGAGTTCAAACAAGATAAGCAGCGGGTTTTCATCATTTCCGAGTGTCAATCCTAAAGAGACTAACACGAGTTCTCAGTCTCAGAGTACAAAAACTAGAAACGGATATGTGATTCAGTGCAACATAGCTCTTAACCTTCCAGAAGGAAAAAGTTTCTCTGAAGACACTGCTAAAGACCACATGGCACTTCTGGGTTCAGTTCTGTTATCCTATGAAGGTCTTGTTGCTGGTCGGATCGGAAATCCTATGCTTACCAAAGAGGATTACGATCAGATAGACGCCGAAGAAATGGAACTCATGGATATTAAATGGTGTCTTGCTAGTGTTCTTCGACGAGCTGAGAAATTCAAAACCATTACCGGGAGAAATGACTTTCTTGATGCACATGTTTCTACTTTAGGTTTTGATAAATCTAAAGTTACTTGTTTTCGATGCAGGGAGAAAGGCCATTTCAAGCGGGAGTGCAAAGGAAGAGAAGCTAGCGGAGCACAGAATCCATTCGGGAAAGATGATTACTATCGCAAAGCCATATATCAGCAAGTTGGTCAATCCCAAGAACCACAGACAGCTCACGGGAGAAAGATTGAAGATTCCAAAAGAGCATGTGTTGTGGATTTTATCTGGAATGATTATATATCATCTGAAGCCACAGCAGCACGCATTATTGATCAAGATGATGAGAAACTACCAGAAGGTTTCAGTTGGGATATGTTTGTGGATGAAAAGGGAGAATTTAAAGCTTTCATTGCCAAGATTGTCCGAGAGCCAGATCTGTTTGCTACTTGGATGAAATCGATTGGAGTGAATGTGTCTAGTGAGGATGAAAAGTCTGTTACATCTGATGAAAATTCAGATAGTGTTGATGATGAAATTTCTGAAAGATCTGGAGAAATTTCAGAAGATTCAGATGAAAGTGTTGAAAATGTTGTCAGTTCTGATGAGAGTGTACAGAATGAAATTGTTTCAGAAAAAGCAGTTGTATTTGATAAAACACCGTCTGATTCTGGTGTTTCTGATGATGATTCTGAAAAATCTGTACAGTTTGATCAGTCACCAGTTGATAGTAGCAGTGATGTTGAGGAAGAAAAACATATAAATGTTGCTAAATCTCATCTTTCTCCTGAAAGTTTTCATTTCTATTTTGCAGAACGAATGGAGAAACTGAAAGAGAAACAAGCTGCTAAAGAACAACAATCCGAATCTGAAGGAGATATTCAAAATGCTGAGAATGTTGCTGAGAAGATTACTGAGGTTGTGAAAGAGGAAGAAAAAGTGATTGAAGTAGAAAAAGTGGTAGAAGTTGTTAAAACAATCGAAGTTGAGAAGATTGTTGAAGTCGTCAAGCCATGTGAGAAGTGTTTGGAAGCTTGCAAAAAGTGTGCAGAAAAAGATGACATCATAGCTGAGTATGAGAAAAAGAAAGAGCAGTTATTGTTCAATCTCAATTATGTGAAGGAATCGTACGACGTGTTGAACAAAACAGTAACTGGTCTCCAAACAACAAACTCAGAAAGAGAACAGGCACTGACAATGATGAATGCAACTTTAATGTCAAAGCAAAAAGCTATAAATTTCTACATTGAAGAGAGTGCCAAATGGAAGCAAGAGTTGGAAACTGAAAAGTTTGAAAATGAGAGAATTAGGCGGTTATTGTTAAGCTATACTACTTCTGATTATCTCATTGATCGTGTTTACCCAACTGTTGCAGGTTTGGAAGCTTTTCAAGACGAGAAGCCAAGGAAGAAGAAAGACTGTGGTAAGAAATCGACTGTTAGTTACAATAAATGTCTGCCTCCGATTTGGATGGTTATTCACCTAGGAGACCAAATGAGGAGCAATTGGAAAAAGCAGTCAATATAAAGCTTAAAACCGACACAACTGACGTTTTACCAGATAACATAGATGTCACGTATACTTCGTCCGATACTGATCATGAGTCTGTACTAATTATAAAGATGGTCGATCAGGTGTTGGATACTGATGAGGAGTCTGAGTCGAAATCTGGGTCTGGAAAGTCAAAGTCGTCAGTCAACAGCCGAAATTCGTCGGAGAAACGATCTTATAGTAAAGAATTTTTATTGTCAAAGGCAGATTTGAATGATGAAACATTCGAAGTTGTGTATACTTTGAATGGTTCGGACAAATTATATTACAATAAAGAGTTTCCAATAAGAAGTGTTCGCTTTGACATGATCAAAAAGGTTTTCAAAATGACAGAAATTACTATTTCTGAAATAAAAGATTTGAATCTTATTGAAAAACCTAAAAAATACACTTCAAGAGTTCAACAACGTTTAAACAAGAAAAAAGGTTACAATTCTGGTTCTGGTTTTCAAAAGAAACCCAACCAGAATCGTAGCTACAAAAAGAAAGGTCTTGGTTTTGTTCCACCAGAAAATGATAAAAATATGAAAAATTCTAAAAAAAATCTGAATTTGTGTCAGGTGGAAGTGCTGAGGAGGAACAGCAGAAACCGTTCTGGAGACAGTCAAACCAGGAGTTTCTTGCTGAGAAAAAGAAGAATGGAGTTGATGTTTGTTATCAAAGAGAGACTCGAACCTGTTACAGATGCAATGAAGTCGGTCACATTGCATGGAACTGTACACAGAATGCCAAAATAAAACAGGGAGTTTCTCAGAAAATGAAAGAGAAAGTTGTTGATGTTGAATCACCGACTGAAAAACTTAGAATTTTTGAGAATTCAAAATTCGAGGTTGGTGAATGTTCACAAAAGAATAAGTATGAGAAGAAAGGAAAAGACAACCAGATGTGGGTTGCAAAGAAGATGAGGTGAATGTCGGCGATGAATCTGGTTCCACAAAGCCAGAAGAGCCACAGATTGAAAAGAAGATTTCAGTGAATGATGAGGAATTTCCATCATTGAAGTTTGAAGAAGTAAAAAAGAAAGTTGGAAAAACTGATATTTCAAATCAGTTCTACAAAGAAAAGAATGATTTTGATGTAGAGAAAACATTCAACGGGAATGTTAAAAAGATATTTGGGAAAATGTTGAGTGGGAGAGCTAAAGGGGTTAAAGATTTTTACGCCACGAAAAAGGCTACTTACAATCCTACTGCTCAGGAGTTGAAATTCATCAAGTCTGAGAAGACTTGGATGGATGTTTGTTTTCCATGATAGTCTTAGGACTATGCCGGAGATCCCAAGTCTATATCGTGGATCAGGAATCGACATCTTTCTAATGTTTTGAATAGTTTGTTTGAAAGATTTTGAATAGTGTTTGTATGTTTTTGCAGGTGAAAGGACTACGCCGGAGCTTCCAGGTTGGTAATTGCGAAGCAGGAATCGGCATCCTGACTGGTAAAATGGTGATGTAGACGTAACATTCCTACAAGTGGTAATCTTGATCCCACAAGTGGTATTTGTGGTTAAATTTTGAGATGTTTGTATACTTTGAAGAGGTTACATTTACAAGTGGTACAGAAGGTTCTTAAAATGCAAATGGTAAATCAGGGACATTAAATTGTATTTGATTTACTATTCATGGCAAAAGATAGACAAGATGATGAACCACATCCCCGTTCTTAAAATTGATAAATCTACAAGTGTTTTTATCAACACAAACTCATTTTCCGGAAAAATCATTTTGATTAAAACAAACTTAAGTGTTTTTGAAATCTAAATGAGAAAATGATTTGTGATAGGGGGAGTTCAGATTGTTTATGCAAAGTGAATGGCGATTTGAGTTGATTCGATATCAGTTGTCAAGTTTTTGTACAGTTTGTATTGTTTTCTATGTTTTTCAACTGGGTCAAACGTCTTTTATTTTCAAATTTCCTTTGAAATGTGTTTGCATTTTAGGGGGAGTAAGAATTTTTAGAAAATCCAAAACATTTGAAAATTTGAAAAAAGCCAAAAACATGATAAAATTCAAAAATGAGGTTTGGTGCGAAAAAGAGGAAATGATAGTACATCAGTGGACTATCACGGCACGCTAAAGAATTGAAAAGTCTAAAAAGTGTTAAACAATCTTACTGCGGATGTGTCAGTAGATTTTCGCACATTTAGTAAATTGAAACGAGATATAAACCTAATTCAAACTTGCTTAATTTGTGGGTAACTATTCTTGGATATATGGGTAACCCCCGAAATCTTGTTTGAAAGGTCCCATATTCTGAGATACTAGGTCTTTATACTCAGTGATATCTGGGGTATTATCCCGGGACTTCTGCTGAATGGAAGTTCTGACCTAGTCCCCGGATAATACTTTTTGCTAAAGCTTTGAAACATAAGCTTCGCCCTCAGCATGCTGATGAAACAATAAAATTGATAGTCGCTGCTGTTGAAATGCAAAAGATCCTCTAAAGGGGACCCACCAAAAGTCGAGCTGTCATCTCTCTGCTGAACGGAAGTTCTGACCTGAGCTCTCACGGTTTCGCACCTAACCCCTTTACAGATATCAGCTGTGGTATACTCACCTGTAAGACTGAATATTTGGGATCTGGATACAGGAGTATATTCAAGTGGAGTGATACACAATTAAGTTTAAGTCTCTCAAACATTAATATCGTATCTCGAATCGATTGAAATTTGTGTTGAGAAATGAAGAGGACAAACATACTGACAATCTAGGTAAATTGTTTAAAGCTTAAAATGAAATCAAGCTTAACGGTGTTGGTGATTTGTCTCATAAACTGATATGATCCTCTTGCACGAACTCACAAAAATATTGTTTGTGAATATTACATTTCTGTATGTTTTTGTTTACTAGGAGTGTCAGGTAATATCTCTCAGAACATCCAAAAAGATTTTGTGTGTGTTTTAGCATAATTTTTGTAAAAGTCAAAAAGATTTTCGACAACTGACATTGGAAAACTGATTTTCAAAATTCAGAATGCTAATCATGATGAGCAAACTTTGAGGGGGAGTGTTTGTGTAAATCTAACTGTTTTCGTTAATCTATCTTCTTCAAGTGGTTCATCATAGATTGTTGAGAGAGAGTCATGCGTTGGTGCACAGGTTTTTGATATGTGATGAATCTAGAAAATTTATTTCTGGGTTAAGATTGTGCAGGTAACCAGGTTTCGATTTCTAAAGATTTCTGTTGAAGGAGAGCCTAGTTTTGATCCTGAAAATCAATTCCTGAAGACATTCGTTAGAGCCAGGTAGGTTGATTCTAAAAGCCTGTGAAGATCAGACAAAGATCCTGAAGATATTACTGAAGAACAAAAGAATACCAGTAAATCGAGAGGGGGAGCCTGAAGATAGAGAGAAAGAGAAAGCCCAGAGACTGATTAAGACTGAAGATGTGAAGACACGGAGACCGTGCTTGATAGTCGACTCCATCAACATCTGAGGGGGAGTATGTTAGTGCACTACATCTGTTGATTGCGTCTAGGTGTCTAGGATCAGGTCTTACATCGTATTGTATAGCATAGGGCACGTTTTACGAGAAAACAAGTGTTTGTATGGGTTGTATACGTCAGGACCGCTCATAGGGTCTTTAGAGTCTTGGATCGCTTATTTGACATGTTAGGATCGCTTATGTGAACATGTCTGGTCCGCTCTTATGGACATGTGTCACATGAGCGGACCCAAACCACTATATATAGGGGTCTTTAGGGCGATCCTCATAATATGTATGTGAAATTCCACGCCGAAGCTCTGCCGGTGTGAAGATCGAGCTGTAAAACGTTTGATATCAATAAAACAAGCAGTTAGAAAGGAGAACAAGCTACTTCTACTTGTATTTCTTATTATTCCGCATCTGAAACGCAAGAGATAACCTCTGAACGACTCGTTTGGGTCAGCAAACGATCCTACAATTATGAATTTATTTGCAAAATAGCTTTCTGTTGACTTTTTAATATTGAGTTTGACCCGACAATTGACCAAGTTAGAGTGGAAATCAGAGGGTGCCCTTTTAAGGGTTTATTACCCACATAATTACCAACTCATAGCCACTTTCAATTCAAAAAATGACTGGACCATTAGTGATTAATCACTAAGTCAAAGCTTAATTACGAAGACTTTGACTTTTGGTCATTAGACTAATAAAACATGAACTAGGAAGGCTAAGAAAGCTTACAAAGGCTCTTAGCACGAATTAGGAGCTTGAGAAAACTTGCTTGAAGTCCAGAGAGCTCCAGAGAAAGAGTTAGAATGATTTTTGTGAGTCAACAATGAACTAGCAAACCAACAAGTTCTTATATAGCAAAATAAACTTCACATGATCATTCCACACAAGCCTACAAATGATTTCTGATGATTCCAGGTGTCCCTATGCATGAAAAACTGTTGGCTCAGTCCCTGGAATCGAAAACAAGGCATGCAAAGGCGGTGTAACCTGCTGTACAGGCATCTGTGCAGTTTTTCTGCACCTGCAGGTTCTACGCGGCATGCGTAAGGTCTGGCCAAGGCCGACGCGACCGGTATGGAGGTCAGATCCGATCAATAAGTTTTCAGACTTTGCATTTTTGGTCCCTGGTCCCTCTAAACATGTTTTAACTTTCATTTAATGCACTTTTAACCCCCAAACTTGACTTTTAAGGACTCTAAGTCATAAACAAACTTCGTTAAGCTCCCGATTAGTTTTACGATCACCCGAAAAGTCCTGAATTTCAACGTTGACGCTTTTAACCCCTTATTTACGAATGTTAACTTATTTTCCTCATACGATATCGAAACCTTGTGAAATTTTTATCACTTATTCTCGGGAGCATAATTAATCGTTACAAAGCTTCGGGTTCGCTAAAAGGTCACTCAAGGGTATAATTTAAACATGTTAACACATTTAACCCTTGTGGCTTGCAAACTTTCACTTTCTTCCACAAACGGTTTTATATGATTCATGATTCATTCGTTTAAGGGTATAAACATCGTGTAGGGTTGTTGAAAGGCAAAATTATCAAATGTTGACACTTTGAATCCTTCTACACACATACTTTCTTTGTTTGTCAACTTTAGTCCCTCTGAAATAATTCCTTACATGTTTAAAGTCCATGACACGTGTCTTTATTAAATTGGTCGTGAATTTACGATGTGTTACATCCTCACCCCCTTAAAAGAAATCTAGACCTCGAGATTTACTGAAATAAATGAGGATACTTCTGTTTCATTGGGGACTCAACCTCCCACGTACTCGGGACCTCTACGGGCATCCCATTTAACTTTCAATATCGGTACGTGCTTCCTTCTAAGCTTCTTAACCTGTCGGTCCTCAATCGACAAAGGTTTTTCAACAAACATTTAAGCTCTCATCAATATGAACATCTTTATGTGACATGTCTAACGACTCGTCGGCTAGACACTTCTTCAGATTGCAGATGTGGAACACTGATGTGCTGAAAATGGGTCAAATAAAACTAACTAAATTACCCTAATTCTAGACTCTCTAAGCTTTAAATTTATAAAACTAAGACTCGACCTAAACCCTAAAACACACAACCGGCAAGTGAACCGATCGATGTAGTAAAGCTAAAGTAAGTCCGAGTATCGAACCCACAAGACCCTACTGATTACGCTACGACTCTATCTAGACTAAGACTGACACGACATACTAAATTGTTTATTAATTTGGGGGGGGGGTTTCTAAAAATCCTAAAGAAAATAATAAAAGAATGCTAGAAAACTAAACACGAACTCGAACGAAGGGTTTGACCAGAGGTGATGAAGACTACCTAGGTTAGACGTAGGCTAAACTCAGGATGGATTCCTATTTGATAATTTTGTGGTGTGGAACCGGGATCTTTAAATGCTAAACCTATTAAGACACCACTAAGCCCCTCAAACACTCTCGAGGCGATTCTTGTGGCACTACCTAGGATGTTATGCTCACCGGTTTTCTAGATTTCTTTTCCGTCCTCTAGTTTCTTGAAAGTGCCTATGTAAGACGCTCTACTTTGCCGCGCGAACGTCTAAAGCAACTATGGGTTTAATCTTGGCTTAATAGACAATGGGTTGTTAATTCCTTATAACTACACCGAGACCTATTAATATCCTCGATCCTTTCCGCGACGAGTCTAGCAGCACACTTGATTTTAATTAATTACCGAATATTGTTTCTAAGGTTACTTACGCGTTTTCACCCTAAAGGATTAATGACCTATTACGTGATATAGACACTCACCTAAATCAAGAACCCTAATCCGACTCTGTTATGTGATAAAGACCGTCACCAAGAATCGAATGAAGCAATAAACAATAATCAAATAATCACAAGCACGCATACGCACCAAGATAAACTACCATAGCGTTTACAATACAAGAAAGATCCACAACCACGACAACAATCAAATAAAAATCCAAACTTTATTATGCCATAGTCATTAGCCTAGGTAGTTAACGGTTTTTAGCCGAAAATCATAATAAAAAACGCAGTTAACATCATTGTATAATCTGAATTCATGGTGTAACAACGTTTAAACAAACGAGAACGAAAGAATAAGGCGTATAAAACCCAAATCTTCACTCCCGAATGCTCCAAAGTGCTATTCCAATGATTCCCAGCAACCGAACGCTTCAATCTTCTCCAAACAGCAGCCAAAACTCGCCTAAAGATGTCCAATTTCGTAGATATCCGGCTGTGCACGCATATGGTTCAATTTATAACCAAAAACCCTAAAAATCCATGCAATTCGCGACCTTCTGCCGACATAACATCTTCACGCGGCCCGCTTGAAATATATTGAAGAGTTGATGCGGGCCGCCCTAGGGTTTAATGCTGACAACAATTCTCAAGAGGCTCGCGGCCCACTTTAGAGATGTCCTTAAGTTCAGGCGGGCCGCCTGAACTTAAATAACTTCAGTTTTCCAGGTTAAGTTCACGCGGGGCGCCTGGATATGTTTCAAAGCCCAAGCGGGCCGCCTGGAAGCTCCAGAAATGCATTTTTCGCTTCGTTTCAGCTCCCGACTCCTCGGTTTCCGTGCCAAACTTTCTCCTGTCCAGATTTTACCTCTTATCTGTTCCTTTTGCTGCAAAAACCTGGAAAACACGAAACAATCAAAAGTATATACATCCTACCTAAAACCGACACTAAAACTAACTAACTAGCGACTAAAATTGACGCGAATACCGATGTATTTTGCAATACATCAAACACATTATGAATTCCACTGAGCTCTTCAGGCTGGTTTAACTTGTAAGCCACTGTCCCGACACATTCGATGATCTCGAATGGTCCTATATATCTTGGGCTTAACTTGCCTTTCTTGCCAAAACACATTACCGCTTTCCAGGGTGATACCTTAAGCAACATTTTGTCACCTACCTCGAATTTCAGAGGTTTACGCCTTTTATCTGCGTAGCTTTTCTGCCTATCCCTGGCAGCTTTAAGACGATCACGTATCTGCACAATCTTATCTGTCGTCTCCAGGACTATATCAGGTCTTGTTAGTTGGATATCCCCGACTTCCGCCCAACAAACTGGCGTCCTGCACTTTCTTCCATACAAAGCTTCAAAGGTGCAGCTTGAATACTCGAATGATAACTATTATTATACGAAAATTCAATTAACGGAAGATGATCGTCCCAACTTCCACCTAAATCAATAACACAAGCCTTTAGCATATCCTCCAGTGTTTGAATTGTACGCTCACTTTGACCACCCGTCTGAGGATGATATTTACTGCTGAAGTTTAATCGAGTGCCTAAAGATTGCTGAAAGCTTTTCTAAAAATGCGATGTGTATCTTGTATCCCTATTAGAGATAATAGACACTGGCACCCCATGGAGAGATACAATCTCATCCACGTACAGCTGAGCTAACTTGTCGGAGCTGTATGTTTCCTTAATAGGTAAGAAGTGGGCTGACTTGGTCAGTCTATCAACTATAAACCAAATAGTATCATTTCCTCGCTTTGTCTTTGGTAACTTGGTGATAAAATCCATAGTCACCATTTCCCATTTCCAGGTGGGAAGTTCAGGTTGTTGCAGCAAACCTGACGGCTTCTGGTGTTCGGCTTTAACTTGCGCGCATGTCAAACATTTGGCCACATAAGTGGCTATAGATTTCTTTAAACCTATCCACCAATAATTTGCCTTTAAATCCTGGTACATCTTGTCACTGCCTGGGTGAACTGAATATTTGGAACTATGGGCTTCTTGAAGAATCACATCTCGTAGTCCACCATACATTGGAACCCATATTCGTCCATTCAATCTTAGAATTCCATCCTTGTCACAAGACAATTGATCGGCAGTCACACCCAACTTTTCATTTGGGAAGTTAGTTTCTAACACGGCTTCCTTCTGAGCGGCTAGCAACCTTTCATTCAAGCTGTTTCTCAATTCAATGCTCTTGGCATTGATCCTAATGGGCTTAACTCTTTCCTTCCTGCTTAAAGCATCAGCTACAACATTCACTTTGCCTGGATGGTAGCAAATTTCACAATCATAATCATTCAGTGTCTCCATCCGTCGACGCTGTCTCATGTTTAGATCCTTTTGGTTAAACAGATGTTGAAGGCTCTTGTGATCAGAATAGATCACACACTTAGTCCCATACAGGTAATGCCTCCAAAGCTTCAGTGCAAATACAACGACACCCAACTCCAAATCGTGGGTGGTGTAATTCTTCTCGTGCACCTTTAACTGACGAGAAGCATAAGCAATAACTTTCCCTTCTGCATAAGCACACATCCCATGCCTGTGTGCGATGCGTCGCAATAAACCACAAATTCTTCAATACCTTCTGGAAAAGTCAACACAGGAGCATTGCTCAACTTCTGCTTAAGAATATCGAAGGATTCTTGTTGCTTAGGACCCTAGTCAAACTTTATATTCTTGTGAGTCAACGAAGTCAGGGGTGCAGCAATCCTTGAGAAATTTTCAATAAAACGCCTATAATATCCTGCCAGACCCAAGAAGCTACGAAGCTCTGTGGGCGTCTTCGGCTCTTGCCAATTCATGATGGCTTTAATCTTAGCGGGATCCACCTGGATACCACGCTGGCTAACCACACGTCCAAGAAATTGGACTTCACGAAGCCAAAAATCACATTTTGAAAACTTGGCGTAGAGCTTCTCTTGTTGAAAAAGTTTAAGAATACATCGAAGGTGCTTTTCATGATCACTCTGGTTCTTCGAATAAATAAGAATGTCATCAATGAAGACGATGACAAACTTGTCCAAGTAGGGTTTACAAACGCGATTCATGAGATCCATGAATGCTGCTGGTGCATTAGTGAGCCCGAAAGGCATCACCAAGAACTCGTAGTGACCATAACGAGTTCTGAATGCAGTCTTATGCATATCTTCATCTCAAACCTTCAATTGATGGTAACCTGACCTTAAATCATTCTTGGAGAAATAACTTGCCCCTTGCAGTTGATCAAACAGATCGTGGATCCTGGGCAATGGATATCTATTCTTGATTGTAACTTTGTTAAGCTCCCGATAATCGATGCATAAATGCGTTGATCCATCCTTTTTCTTCACAAACAGGATCGGTGCTCCCCAAGGAGACGAACTAGGTCGAATAAAACCTTTTTTCCAACAAATCATCTAGCTGAGTTCTCAACTCTTTCATTTCAGTTGGTGCTAACCGATAAGGTGCCCTTGCAATTGGTGCAGCTCCAGGAATAATGTCAATTCTGAACTCCACTTGCCTATCTGGAGGTAAACCAGGTAGTTCTTCAGGGAATACTTCTGGATATTCAGAAATAACAGGGATGTCTTCAATCTTGGGCTTTGGTTCATCCATGGTTACTTGTGCCATATAAATGACACAACCTTTCTTCATACACTTCAACGCCTTAACCATAGACACTTGCTTAGACAACCCATACTGAGTATCTCCTTGTATGGTAAGTGGCTCACCATACGGAGTCTTGATAACTACTTGTTTCTTGTCACAAACAATCTAGGCTTGGTTATGAGATAACCAATCCATGCCAATTACTATGTCGAAACCAGCTAATTTCAAAGGAAGCAAAGATAACGGAAAAGAGTGGTTCCTAATGGATATAAAGCATCCATCTAACACGGTTGAAGCAGTTTCTATGGTACCGTTGGCCAGTTCTACTTCATATTTTATGCTTAGGGTTTTAACAGGCAGATTTAATAACTTACAAAACTTATCATCAACAAACGACTTATCTGCACCCGAATCAAATAATACCCTTGCATAGACATCATTGATAAGAAAGGTACCTATTATCACGTTGTCATTCTGAATTGTTTCCTGTGCATTCATCTGAAAGACCCTAGCATTGATCTTCTTGCCTTCCTCAGGTTTCTTGGCATACTTTGGGTAGTTAGACTTGATATGCCCTTTCTCGTTACAGTTGTAACAAGTCGCATCCTTTATCTTCTTGCAGTCCAATGTCTTATGCTCACTAGACTTACAAATCCCACAAGCCCTAGGCTACGATTGGGATTTCGATTCATACCTGCACTTTCCCAGATGACGCTTCTTGCAGATCTTGCATTTGGGCTTCTCACCCGACTGTTGGTTATCCTTCTTGAACCCTAGACTCTTCTTGTTTTCAGAGTTCCTTTTATGCTTCTTATCAGAATAGTGTGAGCCCCCATCCTCACGTTTCCTTTTCCCTTCATCAGAATTCCTAAGCGATCTCTGCCTGACCGCATCAAGGGTAAGGGATAATGACAAATCAGCTACTGACCAAAAGGTAGTAGGTCGAGAGGCTTTCACACTAGCTTTGATCTCTGGGGCTAAACCCCCAATGAAACGGGCTATACGTTTTGGTTCCGGTGTCACCAAGTAAGGAACCAATCGAGACATGGTGTTAAAACTCGTGAGATACGCCTGACAGTCTAAGTTCTTCATAACCAATGTCAGAAAGTCGGTCTCGATCTTCTCAACTTCATGTTGAGGACAGAAATTCTCTTTAATCAAAGCAACAAACTGAGCCCATGATAAGTTGTATAACGGAATCTTTCCAGTAGCTTGGATTAAGGACCTCCACCAAGCTAGAGCTTCTCCTTTGAACGATTGTGAAACATACTTCACAATATCTTGCTCTGCACACCCACTAATATCAACCACTGTATCCATCTCATCTAGCCACGTCATGCAATCAATGCCTCATTTTTCCACAGTGAAATCCCTGGGCTTGCAGGAGACGAAATACTTACAAGAACAGGTTTTTGCTCGTGGCTCCTTATCAAATACAATCTTCTTTGATGGAACACTATGCTGATTTGAAGAGTGCTGGCCATCATCTTTCTTTGACTCGTGAGTTTTAGATGGTGGCTTACTATGAGCCACAGAGTGAGTCTTAGGGTGTGATTTAGAATAAGGTACTGATAGGGTCTTGCTCCGAGTACCACTTGATTCATTAAACTGCCTATCCATGGCCTTGGTAACAACATTATCAATCAATGCTTGAAGTTTCGCACCAGTTACGTTGATTCTGGTAGTATCATGATTTCCCTGAGGGTGACTGTTGACTTCTTCAGATTCTGCCATGTAGCTTGATTGCTACATAAAGTGATGACAATTTTCTATTCAGAAGACTTTATAGGAATTGTCCTTTATGGCAATTTATTAACCATGGAACTAATAACCATATGGGTTAATTTAATTTTATTTAAATTTTCATTATATTTTATCCTTATCATAAACTATTTATGATAATATGGTGGCATACTAAAGGCCTAGTCACAAGGACAATTTTTAAATTATATGCCATGATTTTATAGAATCAGGGCTTTTAGGTTTGAACGCAGTTCATTACCTTTCTTGACAGGGAGTCATAGACTACAACTGTCTCTTGTCTTATATGACAATGAATATGGCCCGAAGGCACTACATCACCAATGGATGTTTTAAATAATACAGAAAGGAATTAGAAGGATCCAATATAAGGATGACTTATGTGATTTTATCGAATCACATTTGCCTGGAATGTTAAAATGTTTTCAAATGTTAATAAGGAATTGAATCTTAATAAGGAACTACCATCATGTCCCTGTCTTAAAATGACACATGGCTAGGTTTTGCCTTTAAGATTTTGTTTATTATATAAGAGCAGATCTTACAAAAGGAATGATATACTTTATTTACTTCTTATTTTATATTAATGCATATAATGACAGAAATGAAATTTAATTAAAACATTCCACCAACATTAAACGGAGTACATAATTGCCCTAAGCGAGACTTTAACAGAAATAACTTGCCCACGCAGGGGCTAAACTGGAAATACAAGTCCTCACATGGACTAGATACATAAATAGATGTCCACACAGGGACTTAACTAAAATTTAAAGAAAAACAAACAAACAAATAAGGAATCTCAAGGATCCCTTCTGTTCTTCCCCTTGATTAAACTTGCCAAACCCTTAAGAAATCGCAGGTGGCTTCTACGCTCCTCTTGAACCTCATGCTCCACCTGGCTCACCCTTTGAAGAATCTCCTGCTGCTGCGGAGGCTGGATCTGCGGTGGCTGCGGCTGCTGCTGCTGCGGAGGTTGAGGAGGTGGCGGGTATTGGTACCCATAGGCCGGGTACCCAGTCTGATAAGGGACTCCATAGGGTCCCTCAGGATGAAGAGCATTGTAGTTTGCCGCTACAAGATATGGGTCAACATCGGGGGCGTTGTAGTAATTGTAGCCGGTATGGGCTGGCTGCTCAAAAGGGTTATACGCCGCTGCACCGGCGTGTGTAGGAATCGGGTTATTATAACCCATGTGTGATGGTGGTGGTGCGACTGGCGGCGGCGGTGGCAGTGGCGTAACCGCCTGGAAGCGTGAATCCTCGGAGGGATCCTGTTGCTGCTGAGGTGCTGGGTTAAAAGGGGGGAGTAAACTCCCAAGGGTATGAGGCAAACCTTGCCTCATAGCTGTCCGGGCCTCGGTAAGGTGAACCGTGAAAGGATGATCCATATGAAATCTCTATGGGATGCGTCGGCGTCCCACTTGGCGGCATCTCCGGATCGGGGTCATCATCCATATCCATGTTTTGATCACCGGAGAAGTGATCTTCTGGTCCCAATGGGTTAAAACCCACTGGTTCTTGCACCTAGTTTTCCAGGTTGAACCGGCTCTGGAAGAATGGGGTCGGGTCTCCAAAGGCATGGTGTGAACCCGACTGCTGCAATGGAAGGTAGGATCAGTTAGTTTTAAAGGAAGATATACGGTTCAAAACGCAAGATTAAGCGAAGACTGGATTAGAATGTGATTTAGACCCGACAAGTTTGAAGACTTGTATAATATGGGTAAACTAAACACATTCTGGATTTTGACTTAAAAATGATGAGGTTTGACCCGTTTCGGTTAATTTATGCAAACTAGTTACATAAACTGCACCGAACGCGAAAAATGCATAACGGGTGAACAAATGAGTCATGAACAGGCTTCCTAAGTTAATATGCCTTAAATATGTTGTGATATCAGTAGGATACCTTCCATTATGCCCAAAACGGATTTAAACAGAACTTAAGCCCCGTAGGGTTATTTTGGTCATTTTAAAGGGTATAAACGAGATTAAATACTAATCCGAGGTTCTGTTCTGAAATGATCAGTAAAAATATTTATTTTTGCAAGTCATATCAGTAGGGTATTGTATATATGTGAAATTTATCATTTATAACCAAACTATGCACCGTATGGGCATTTTGGTAATTTCACATAAGCTTTAAAAGTCAAATTTGGAATTCTGAGTTCAAAACTTTTGTTTACTGTTAAATTATACAAATTTACTTAAAACATCAGTAGGTATTAAGTCTTATATGTTAAAAATAGTTTTAATCCATACTATGCGTTTAAAATGCGTAAAAAGTCGGTTTTAAGCGATTTTCAGGTTATATAAGGAAAGCTGAGATTTTTATTAGTTCAGAAGGCCTAAAATCTTTTATTTACATATAAAATCAGTAGAAAAAGGTTTGGTATCAAAATGTTATGTAAAACTCATTTTATTAGCAAAAAGGGTATAACCGACAATTACCGAATCAAAGCAAGAACCCCTATGTTATGATCAGTTTAAAAATAAACAAAAATCTTCAAAAATCCCAAAATATTATATTACATCAGTGGGTAAAAGGTTTGGTGTCAAAATTCGGGTTTAAATAGGCTTTATGCCAAATATGCCGTTTAATTAATAAAAAGCTTTTAAATTACGATATTGAGCATAACTCCTAATTTAGACCTCAAACTGATGTCAAATTTTTAGGACACGTTTATAAATCAGTAATAAAGGTTTTTATCTTCTCATATTTTCAAAAATCTCGTTTTAATGTCAAAAGGGCATAATGGTCAACATTTAAGCAATTAACGGAAATATGCAAATGAATCAGATAATTAAGGAACCATGTAGTATAACCTCAGAGGGTTTTACTAACTTATAATATGGTCCTAAAGGAACCCTAAGGCATATCTAAACAAGCTAAATCGGGTCAAAACTGAAAGTCAAAGCAAAAGTCTACTTTTGCGACTTTCGGTTCCGAACCGAGCCTAAACTCAGAATTGTCGGGTTGAACATGCTTAGACATGTTCTTACATTAATTACCAAGTTATTTTAGTTTTAAAACAGGTTCCATAGCTTCTACATTACTAATTATGAATTTATTTGCAAAATAGCTCTCTGTTGACTTTTTAATATTAAGTTTGACTCGACAATTGACCAAGTTAGAGTGGAAATCAGAGGGTGCCCTTTTAAGGGTTTATTACCCACATAATTACCAACTCATAGCCACTTTCAATTCGAAAAATGACTGGACAATTAGTGATTAATCACTAAGTCAAAGCTTAATTACGATGACTTTGACTTTTGGTCATTAGACAAATAAAACATGAACTAGGAAGGCTAAAAATGCTTACAAGCTCCTGAGAAAGAGTTAGAATGGTTTTTGTGAGTGAACAATAAACTAGCAAACCAACAAGTTCTTATATAGCTGTAGGATCGATTGCTGACCCGAACGAGTCGTTCAGAGGTTGTCTCTTGCAATTCAGATGCGGAATAATAAGAAAAGCAAGTAGATATAGCTTGTTCTTCCTCCTAACTGCTTGTTTTACTGATTTAAAACGTTTTACAGATCGATCTTCACACCGGCAAAGCTTCGGCGTGGAATACAAAGAATCGCTACTCAGGATCGCTCCAACACACACCTATATATAGTGGATTTGGAACCGCTCATGTGGACATGTGACACATGAGCGATCCAGACTTGACCATAAAAGCGATCCATCATGACACATAAGCGATCCAAACATCTAATAACACTATGAGCGACCCTAACTCCTAAAACCTATACAGACTCCCGTTTTCTCGTATTTCGTGCCCTATGCTATACAATACAATGTAAGATCTGATCCTAGACACTTAGACGGAATCAACAGATGTAGTGCACCAACAATAGCCAAATAAACTTCACAAGATCATTCCGCACAAGCCTACAAATGATTTCTGATGATTCCAGGTGTCCCTATGCATGAAAAACTGTTGGCTCAGTCCCTGGAATTGAAAACAAGGCATGCAAAGGCGGTGTAACCTGCTGTACAGGCATCTGTGCAGTTTTTTTGCACCTGCAGGTTCTACGCGGCCCGCGTAAGGTCTGGACAAGGCCTACGCGACCGGTATGGAGGTCAGATCCGGTCAACAAGTTTTCAGACTTTAAATTTTTGGTCCATGGTCCCTCTAAACATGTTTTAACTTTCATTTATTGCACTTTTAACCCCCAAACTTGACTTTTAAGGACTCTAAGACATAAACAAACTTCGTTAAGCTCCCAATTAGTTTTACGATCACCCGAAAAGTCCTGAATTTCAACGTTGACGCTTTTAACCCCTTATTTACGAATGTTAATGTATTTTCCTCATACGATATCGAAACCTTGTGAAATTTTTATCACTTATTCTCAGGAGCATAATCAATCGTTACAAAGCTTCGGGTTCGCTAAAAGGTCATCAGAGGTATAATTTAAACATGTTGACACATTTAACCCTTGCGGCTTGCAAACTTTCACTTTCTTCCACAAACGGTTTCATACGATTCATGATTCATTCGTTTAAGGGTATAAACATCATGTAGGGTTGTTGAAAGGCAATATTATCAAATGTTGACACTTTGAATCCTTCTACACACATACTTTCTTTGTTTGTCAACTTTAGTCCCTCTGAAATAATTCCTTACATGTTTAAAGTCCATGACACGTGTCTTTATTATATTGGTCGTGAATTTACGAGGTGTTACAAAATGTTTCTGAGGTGGCACGACCGTGCCGGGCCATGGCGTGGTCGTGCGTGCCGATGAACGTTCGATGATGACTGGTGCGATCTCAGAAATGAGCTGATCTGAGGTTGATTTTGACCTGGCACGGTCGTGCCCATGATCGGCACTGTCGTGCGGACCCATGATCTTCGATGGTGTGCTTGCTGACTGATAGTTCTTGCGAGAGTGCCGATGCTGGATGGACCGGCACGGTCGTGCCGATGATTGGCACGGTAGTGCCATATCTGGCAGCTTGCTGGAATGATTCATTTTTTCTCCATTTTGCTCCAAAAGCCTCCGTTTCAACACCGGGCCAAAGCCCGGACCTGTATTTTCACAAACAACTCAAATGAGTACCAAAATCAATAAAAATACAAAGAGTTTCCGTATAAATGGGGCATATTTGACGTTTAAAAGATGTATAAATTCTTATACATCAAACATCCCCACACTTGAACTTTGCTTGTCCTCAAGCAAACGAAAATGAACGAAACTCTCTCAATGGCAATCATCTCAACTAGCATTTCATAAGCACAAAATAAATAATTCGGGTTATAACAATCAAGGAGTGCTCAACATGAAGAAAGAACTGAAAAGGGGTATGCAAAGTAAGTTTATGAGCAATGGTTCATCTTAGAAATCCCTACAAGTTCACCTTGCATCCTCACAATGTTCACACACACTCGGCTAAATACAGGTGCACTTACAATTTATGGAGTATGTTTAGAAGACTCGATGCCAAGACGATAACTATGCGATATCATAAGCTTGTGGAAGGATCAAATCTAATCACTCGACAAAAATATAAAATAAATCATGAGGTCTTGTTTGGGTTGTAACTTGGCTTAGGTTAAGGGTGTGGAAGTGGATTTTTAAAAGTGGCTAAAACGGTTGTAACCCGACGGTTCGACTAACTTGAAATACAACGAAATAGAACTATACAACTAAATAATATCTAACCGAGAGCTAACCAACAAATATCGCTTTTTTACTCCCAAAAATGCTCTAACAAAGCCGTCTGATAAGGCTTTTTCAACTATATTTCTTCGGGTTTTTTTCTTTATTTTTTTATAAGCCATGCTTTAGAGAGAACTAAGTATGTCTACTTAGATAAAAACTCTTGACCATGAGGTTGCATAACAATGAATAGGATACTATACTAAAGCTACAAGTTAATCACTAACTGGACCGGGCTTCCAACAAAAAAATGGGTTAAAAATATGAAAGGCTAATTTGGCTAAGTGGTTGATATTTTGTGGTTTATAAGAAACGAAAGGGAAAGGCTCAAATTGGTTTGACTAGGGGAATGATTTGGGTAGGGGAATAAATATAAATGGCTAAAATAAAAAGGTTTCCTAATGCCTCAATCATCCGGCTCACTCAATCTTTGCGTGCATAAACATGAGCAAAAATAATCCTAAAGCTACAAGGCTCAAAAATAACTCACGAAAACGGGTGAATTGGGTAAATATGCAAGGCAAACAAGTAGGTCAATCGCTCGATTTCTCATGCTCAATTTTATACAAAAAATATGTTACTTGACGGTGTTCCTTACACGAGCGAACCTCCTTTTTGCGTTTACCTTATTTATTTATCAAAAAGTTTAGTGCTTATTTCGATACTTATGTTGATTTGATTAATATGCCACAAAAATTGTTAAAGAGAGCTTTGCATTATTATTATTATTATTTTCATATATATATATATATATATATATATATATATATATATATATATTTGACAACAAAGCTCAAGCGATAAACCACCTCCCCACACTTGAATTGTACATCGCCCTCGATGTACAACAAAAAATTGAATAAGCAATGGAAATGCGAATTCAATACAAATAAAGGAAGGTTGGAACACGAACACTTTCATGAAATATAAAGGCTAGAATCGGAGCAAGACGAAGTAAAAAGGAGCATCCACAACGAACTACCACGCCATCCATCAAGCCAACATCTCATTGAGCCAACACTGCGCACTTAGCAAACATGATCAAATTCACAAGAAGTTACCCAACCCATTTTACCCTTTCCTTTGTTTATTCATTTAACCCACTACTAAAGCAACAAAAATTAAAACACCTACAACGGAGGGGTGTACGGACAACGGAAAATGGCACACCCCCCAAACACAAAATAATGGTAAAAAGACGAGATGGATACGGGACTAAAATCAGTCACCGGATCCGGAAGGACCGACGTCGTCCCGAAAATCAAATCTGGATCTGCGTGTGAAGCGCGGAGGTGGCTGAGTGTAAGGTGCATTGAGCGAACTTGCTATATGTTGCTGCGAACCAAACAACCAGTCGAAGCTACGACAGGTTTGCTCATACATGTCTTCCATGAAGTTCCCCTGCCTGTGCTGCTCCACATGAATCAGACCCACATCTCACCCCACCTCCTGCTGGTCTAGGGCGAGTCCATCCATACGCCTCCAAAGATCAATCGATGACTGTAACACCTCGTAAAATTGACACGTATCCCTAATCCTAATTAAGTCAAACGATGACTAGGAGGGACTATTATTACCAAACAATGAAAACTTTGAATATGCAAGGACTAAAAGTGCCAACATGCTTATACTAAGCCTCTGAGTGACCTTATATGGTATTCGTATTCTTTTAATAAGCCACTTATTGGACAAACGAAACCGTTTTCAATATAATTCAAAAGTTGTGCATCGAAGGGTTAAAAGTGTCAACATGTTAATTCTTACCTCTGAGTGACCTTTTAACGAACTGGGTACTTCATAATAATCTTTCATACTCCCGAGAATGCCTATGTCTGCCGTTTAGCGCTTTGATGCTGTTAAATGGTATTACGCACAACTTTGTGCGTTAAAGAGACTAAAAGCCAACGTGTAAATCTATACCTTCGAGCGACCTTTTAGCGAATCCGGAACTTAACGGTGTTCGCTTATACTTCCATGAACACCTACAATCCAACTTGAAGGACCATAAGTGCTAATTATGAAAGTAACTATGAGTTATAAGGTGCAGGGACTGATTCTGCCAAGTTTGAAACATGGAATGCTGAAACCACAGGGGGTCGCGCTGTGCGACAGCCCCTCCCCTTCACGGTCGCGCGACGCGATGGCACCAAGTTCGCAGATTGTTATGTACAGCTGCCATGTTCTTCCTTGCAGCCCAAACAAACCACTTTAACTCACATAATTCGAAACTATGGACTCTCTAATGGTATTGAACATCTGCTAATACACTTGGAATGATCCTAGAGAGCCCCTAAACACTTGTCTTGATGCTAGAGTGTCACCTTCAAGTATAAATAGGTACAATGGGTGGCCTTGAATCCTTGCACCTCTCATTTTTCTCATTCTATTGCTTTCTTGGAGACTCCTGGCATAAAGGGGACTCCACCTCAGTTTAAGATTCAAGCTAGGACCCTTTGTAAGTGTCCTTAGCCATTAGTTTCCGTTTTATAGGCTTTTAAGCCAAAAGTCAAGCGTTATCGTAATAATGCCTTGACTTTTAGTTAGACCTTAAACGGTCAAGTCATTGTTCACAACGAACATGGCTACGTGATCGTAATTAGGTAGGTGTTAATCCCCCAAAAGGGCACCTCCTAAGAATCACGTTTGCTTGGTCAATTGACGAGTCAATATTAATTTAAAAAGTCAAAGGGTCAATTTTTCAAAATAATTGCGATATGAGTTTTAAAGTGTTCGAAAATATGTTTTATCACTTAATTAACTCGGTAATAATTATTAGAACATGTGTAAACATGTTTGGCTCGTCAATTCCCGTTTTAGGGTCGGTTCGCAACCGAAAGTCGCGTAGTTTGACTTCTACGTTGACTTTTGGTTATAAACCGAATTAGACTAGTATGTGACGTGCTTGTCATGGTACACGCAAATTTAATCCAAATAACAACTAATAGATAGTGGTAAATGGGTATCGAACTCAGGGAGTATGTGGAAAATGTGTTGATTCTATAGCTTTGCAATTTAACTACAATTAACCTAATATGCAGAAGTTAAAGATCAATGATTTGGATTGTTTGTTAAAAAAAAAAACTAAATTATCAACTACTTACTAATCAAGATTGGTTGTTTAATTCAGATTATGAGAACAATGACCATCTTAAGATTCAGTTTCGTTTAACACTTGTGTGAAATTCCAACTAGAAAGAGTTACATAGACATAACTCATGTATAAACAATTGTTGTGATAAAAGGGAACAAAGTACTCGGATTATATGAATGCGAGGTTGTTTCCTGATGATCAATCAATCAATATCCAACCTTAACCCTTCTCGTGATATCTCGATTGTCAACGACACCAAGAACGTACGATTTAGACTAGAATTGCAATATCAATTAACAAGCTACAATCAATTACTCATACACCATGATAATCAAAGCAAACACAAAGTTATCATTCTAGAAATAAAGAAGCAAACACACAAGAGTTTAAGAAAACCTTCACCTAAGATGATCACCAAAAATTTTAGCTGGACATTGTTCGGTTGATCATCATAACATCAAAGTTCAAATTCATACGAATCGAAAACACAAACCAAATGTTTAGAAATGTTTGGAACCAACAAGAACCAGCCAAAATCGCCCCCAAAGTGCAGTGAAAACGTCCAATCATGAATAATGTGAAAAGACACTATCAAAAACGGTTTATTGAGGCAGTTACATCTTTTTCCGCAGCCTCCATCGTAACTTACGGTACCCACCGTAAGTTACGGTGGACTTCAAACTGTTACGGCAGTTCACTACTGAGGTACGGTGGGAAAGTACAAGATTCAGGGCCACCGTAATTTACAATGCCCACCGTAAATTACGGTGGATCCCTGACTTCTTTGTTTCTTCTCTTCCTTCCTTCCATGCATGACCCGCTCCACTCCAATCCGTCCAAAGCAGCGATTTGTCCGTTTTAAGCTCCAAATCGTACATGAAACATAAACAACTGTAGTTATCTAATTCAAGATAATTACACGATCAATTGAGGGATAAACTCGCCTTTTAACATCATTAAGGGTCGTCCTATGGACCAGCCGTCACATCCCCACACTTAACCGTTGCTTGTCCCAAGCAACTCATCAAACCATTTTCAAAACAAGTGATCAACATAAATCAAGCATAAACATGTAGTCCTTTTACCAACCCTTTCTTAACACCCAAAATAACGCACCCCTCGCTATATCTCTCTTCTCGGCAACAAGTAAGCACTAGCAATTGTAAGCTAGACACACAAAAGGTAAACGGGTGGTTCACAACTATAGGCTTGTACCTAAATCGGTCCTCCTCCTACAAGTGCCAAACATGAATGCAAATCAAAGGGGCTTAAAGGTTGTAACGAGGCTAGGAGAATGGGTAGAAAATGGAATATATATGAAGTAGCGAAAACTTAACCCGGTCTTTTATTACACAATGAAACAAACTAACAAATACCAAACTTAACTACCATGTACAAGACAACGCAACATCAATCTTTTTTTTTTTTTTTTTTGCTTTTTCCATTTTTTTTCTTTTCTTTTCTTTTCTTTCTCTCTTTTTGTTTTTTTTTCAAAGCAAACAAGCAAAACTATCAAAGCAAATCTTCAATATAACATCAAAGATATCTACATACTACTAGAACTACTACTACACTATAAGACCGGGTTAAGTCGGGTAAATTTTTAGGAACTAGCTAAGGGGGTAACAAACGATAGGCTTTAAGCACAAAATGGGAAACTAAATGTCCAAACCCCAGCCCCTCTCGCAACCAAGCTCATATATATAATTAATGAGGTCCAACCCCCCAAATCCCACACTCGCACTCACCAAGACGAGGCTACCTAATTGCCCTTATCCTTTTTACATTCATATTCAACTAAGGACTCAAACCATATTCAAGCACAAGTTCTAATGCACCCCCACCCGTTGCCACTCTCATCAAAGATAAGTATTATTTATTTACAAGTGTGGCTTCAACTCTCACCAAGAACAAAGGGTATTAAGGTTTGCCGGTGCATTCTTTGGGGTTACTCCAAGGTGTTCAAGTTCCCACATTGTTTTGCTTGAGTTAATTTTTTTTTTCAAAAACTTCAAAAAATTCCCCCATCCCCACACTTGGGATACATTGACCCCAATGTATGGTTTTAGGAGGATTTGATCGCTAAAACTCTTTAACACCACCTGAAAGCTCAAACACTCAAACCACAAATTTCTTTTTGGTATTTTCCATTTTATATTTTTTTATATTTTTCTTCTTTTAAACAATTACACCACCAACTCGCCCAACCCAAAACATAACAACACAAACTAACACCACCCATCCACCCGACCATAAACATAATAAACCAACAAATATTCACAAAATATACAAGAAGGAGCACGACCTGACTTGAGGAGGTCTGAAAATGGAAGACATCATCTCGTTCCATACTCCGAATGCAAATGCACCGCTATCGCTTCCACTTTGTTGCTGAGATCCTTGTTGTTGACGCGGGTCTAGCCATTGTGAATGATGGAGCGGCGGGGTTGGATACGATACACTACCATCGTATGGTGGTAGAGACGCATAATCCACCGGAGGTGGATCCATAACCACAGGCCGCCCCGCATGCCAATCCGCATGCATCCTTCATGCTTGGTCATCTTCATACCGGTTATTCATCTCTAGCTCGTGGAGTAAACATGTGCACGGTTCCATGATTCTTGACGATCGAAATTATGCTTTAAAGCCCGCTCCATACTAGCACTCATCATCGTTTGTTGATCAAATAAAGTACGCTTCGAACCCGACCATGAATTAAAAATAGGAGCCGGAGGACGTTGGTTCTCAATAACCTCCTGCATAGTGCCATCATAAGCCCAATTCGGCTCGGATGAGCGCTCCGTGTAATCATAAAAACCGCCACCATAACTCCTACTCGGGCCCCCTTGGCCCTCCTCCATATGCTCACCATGAGGCTCATCCGCATAATCCTCATCACCACTTGGAGGTTCCGCGTCACTTTCCGGTTCATCCTCTTCACCCGGTAGAAGAGCTCTTGCATCAACTTTCAATGCTCGCCATCTCTGACCCTCCGATTTAAGCTTATGATACCTTTCCAATTGGGTGTAGGTCCACCCGATACCCATCTTTCAAATCTCAAAAGGCTTGTGCCTTTTCAATGCTCCTCTATCCTCTGACGTGATTGCCTTAAACTGCTTCATCAATCCCGTGATAATTCGGCAATACAGGATAATGCTCCTCCCCAACTTCTTTTGGCAAATCCAAATATGGTTCATGATCAAGTACCGAATCGGGAAACGAGGAGACCCATTGAGCAATGAATAAAGGACGGGTACTTCCGGAAACCTCACTTGTTCCTTATCTCCTCTTCTTGGGATTAAATTCAAAATGCAAATCGTTAACAGCAGCTTCGCTTCAATCTTCAAGTTCTTCCGGTACAAGATTCCACTATAAGTACCGGGCAAAAAACAAAGCCGCTAACATATCATTCCATCTTGGACGCTTCTCCGGTTTTATCAAAAGATTATCAAGACTAGGGATCATGTAATCATGAGCAGGTAGACTGTCGTACCTTGGCAACTTCCGTAATGTATCAAACGACATCTCTACCTTAATCCCATTAACCTCACCTATCAACTTCATCTGCCATGGCCTATCGTATTTGTTGCACTTGATGGTTGCCATCCATTCTTGAATTTCATCCATGAATAGGTTCTTGTTGTCCTTATCATAACAACTGAGAGCCGCCTCCCATCCTAAGGCGCGGAACTAGGCAAACACATTAAACGGCCCAAATTCAACCTCTCTCTCGCAGATGAATGCAGCAGCCTTATTTTTTAACCGGTTCATACTGTCATGGAATAGTGTAGGCTGCCACTCATCCGGCTGATCATCTAGAGGACCCGATTCCCACCTTGGCTTGTCAGCCGGGTCCAACTCCATCATCTCTTCCTCCTCACTTTCACTCTCACTAACTCTACCCAAATATTGGCTTTTCTTCGGTTGTTCTTCCGGCTGTTTGCCTTTACCTTTAGACGAAGAAGACGAACTAGCTCCCGCTCTTTCCTTCGTTCTTACAATTTTCCTACACACATTGCAAAGCAAACAACACAACCAAACACAAAAAGTTAGCCCCTTTTCTCCAACACATCCCCATACTTGCTTGTTACTATGGTTGTAGATGCTTGTGAACAAAAATTTTAGAATTATTTTTCTCAAAAATTGGGCATGATGTCTCTATAATATAGAGATTCCCAAAAAGTTCACAACTTTATCAACAATCCTACATCTACAACCATAACAATGTTCAAGTAACAATTTTTCATGATAAAATCTAAGAACAAGCAAGTGTGTATGAACAATTATCAAAAACAACCTTAATCTTCACAATGCATCATCAAAACATAACAAATAAACTTCCATACCTTTGTTTGAAGATGCTAGAACACAAGTGAAACAAGAACTTCAAAAACCCCCAAAATTTTCGTCCCTAGGGTTTGTGATTCGGACCAGAAAATGTCGTTTTCTCACAAATCTCTTTGCAAAATCAGCAAGTACGTGAAAAATTAGTCAAGATAGACCTAAATTTCGCTTGACTTGACCAAGAATTGAGAGAGTTATGAAGGTTGGAAGGCTGAAGAAGGTTATGGAGATTTTGTGGGACTAGAGAAAGTGAAAGATGAATGTATGTGGGTAGGAGAGAAGAAGGAAAACGAGTGGCTGGGGTTTTGTTCATGTGACTAATTTATTATTATTGTTTTTCTTTTCATGTAACTGCTGTACAAGAATCGACCCATCAGTTCGCCAGGTCCACAGTAACTTACGGTGGACACCGTAAATTACGGTGTCAGCTGGAACTCAAAACCTACCGTAACTCGGTAGCATTTCACCGTAAAGCCCCAGATTTTTTTAAATCCACCGTAACTTACGGTACCACCGTAAATTACGGTGGTACCTGGGCATTCTTGATTCGCTTAAAAATGCAATTTGAAGTGTCTTTTTTTATATTTGTTCAATTTTTTTTCGATTTTTTTGTGTTTTTAAAATTTTTCAAAAACATGTAAAAATTACCCTACCCCCTCGAAAGTCCCGTGTTGTCCTCAACACAATGCTAGAACGATTTGTAACCCGAATGTCCCCACACCTGTTTCAAACACAAGCTTCAAGCGAGTACGGTAAATGTGCAAACTATACAAAACAAACAAAACAAAATGATAACTATTTACACTACCAAATCTGGGCCTCTCATGGTTGTTCCTCATCGACCAGGCGTTAGATGTAGCCCACTTTGTCTAGCTCCAAGTTGTTGATGTCGTTCCCTTCCAAGTATGGCTTTAACCGATGGTCATTCACCGTTTGTTGTTTGTTGGTTTGCTCATCTTGGATATCTATATCACCAAACCTCCCGAACCGCCGAACGACATACGTGCCCATCCATTTGCTTTCAAGCTTGCCCACAAACATCTTAAGCCTTGAATTGTACAACTAAACCTTTTGACCCACTTCAAAGGTTTTCTTCCTCAACTTTGCAGCGTGTACCTTCTTGAGCTTGTCTTTGTAAGCCGATGCACACTCATACGCCTCGTCTCTAATCTCTTCTATTTCACTCAATTGCAACTTCCTCATCTTTCCCGCTTCATCATAATCCACATTCACCGTCTTGATCGCCCAATGTGCCCGATGAGCTAACTCCATTGGCAAGTGACAACCCTTTCCATACACCATCCGGTAAGGTGTTGTGCCAATCGGAGTCTGGTAGGCCGTTCGGTACGCCCACAATGCATCATCCAACTTGCTCGACCAATCCTTCCTATCCGTACGAACCGTCTAATGACGGTTGGACACTTCGACTTGTCCACTAGTTTGCGGATGGTGAGGTGTGGCCATCCGGTGATTCACGCTATACCTCTTCAATAATTTCCCAAAATTAAAGTTCTTGAAATGCGAACCACCATCACTTATAATAACATGCGGTATACCAAAACGGGAGAAGATGTTGGATTGAACAAATTTACAAACAACCGAATGGTCATTTGTTCTTGTTGCAATGGCTTCAATCCACTTAGAGACATAATCCACAACCACCAAAATGTATAAGAACCCGTTGGAATTTGGGAAGGGGCCCATAAAGTTAATGCCCCATACATCAAATATTTCTACAACCAAAATTGGTTGCAATGGTATCTCGTCCCTCTTTGAAATGCTTCCCATCCTTTGACAATTCACACAATTCCTTGCAAACTCACACGCATCCTTGAAAATTGTGGGCCAATAAAACCCACATGAGAGAACCCGGTAGCCCGTTTTATGCCCGCTTAAGTGACCTCCACATGCGGATGAATGGGCATGAGTCAAGATTTCCAACACCTCCGTTTCGGGCACACACCTCCGAATAACTTGATCCGGCCCGATCTTGAAAAGATCCGGTTCATCCCAAATGTATTGCTTCACTTGGACCATAAATTGTTGTCTTCGCTTCTTAGTCCAATGATTTGGGATGGCACCTGTGGCTAAGTAGTTTACGTAATGAGCATACCACGGTGCAACAAAGGTGGATACGGCTAGGATTTGCTCATCGGGAAACCTTTCGTTTATTTCACTCAACTCGTCAATCCCTTCCACCGGGATCCGAGACAAGTGATCCGCCACTACGTTTTCACTCCCCTTTTTGTCTCGGATCTCTAAATCAAACTCTTGTAATAACAACACCCACCAGATTAAACGGGGCTTCGCGTTTTTTTTCTCCATCAAATACCGGACCGCACTATGATCCGAGTAAACAACCACTTTGCTCCCCCAAATATACGAACGAAACTTATCCAAAGCATACACCACCGCTAGTAATTCCTTCTCGGTTGTGGTGTAATTCAGTTGCGCTTCAGATAAAGTCTTTCTTGCATAGTAAATTACCACCGGATTTTTATCAACTCGTTGACCCAAAATTGCACCAATTGTAGTGTCGCTTGCGTCACACATGATTTCGAATGGCTTTGACCAATTCGGCAATTGCAAGATAGGAGCTTTGACCAAATGTTTCTTCAAAACAGTAAATGCTTGCAAACATTCGTCAGTAAAGTCAAATGGAACATCTTTTAACAACAAATTACATAAAGGTTTCGTGATAACACTAAAACCTTTAATGAAACGTCTATAAAAACCCGTGTGTCCCAAGAATGACCTTACAACCTTAACATTTTTCGGTGGTGGCAAAGATGATATTACCCTTATTTTTGCCTTATCCACCTCCATTCCCCTTTCTGAGATCACATGACCTATCACAATTCCCTCTTGCACCATGAAATGACTTTTCTCCCAACTAAGCACTAAATTTTTCTCAACACATCTTTTTAAAACTTTTTGTAATTCGTTGAGACAAGATTCAAAACTAGTGCCAAAAATTGAAAAGTCATCCATAAACACTTCAAGCGACTCTCCAACCATGTCCGAGAAAATACTCATCATACATCATTGGAAAGTTGCCGGTGCATTGCACAAGCCAAATGGCATTCGCCGAAAGGCAAAGGTACCATATGGACAAGTGAAGGTGTCTTGTGTTGGTCATCCGGGTGTATTGCTATTTAATTGTAACCCGAATACCCGTCCAAAAAATAGTACTATTTTTGACCCTTAGAAGTAGTCGTATTCAATTTGCGGTAGTCAATACATACACGCCACCCGGTGACCGGTCGGGTGGTAATTTGTTCACCATTCCCATCCTTGACTACTTGAATACCGGTCTTCTTAGGAACAACTTGGGTAGGACTTACCCAAGCACTATCCGAGATCGGATAGATAATTCCCGCGTCCAACCATTTAATTACCTTTTTCTTTACTACCTCCCTTGGGTTCGGATTCAATCGCCTTTGAGCTTCTCTTGTCGGTTTTGCATCTTCGGTGGTAATAATCTTGTGCATGACGATTGATGGACTAATTCCTTTGAGATCGGCAATCGTCCATCCAATAGCTCCTTTGTTCTCTTTCAAAACTTCCAACAAGGCTTTTTCTTGCGCCATCTCTAAATTAGAGGCAATAATGACCGGTAGCGTGTCATTATTCCCTAGAAAAGCATACTTCAAATGGCTTGGCAAGTCTTTAAGTTCCAACTTTGGCGGTTCTTCTAATGATAGTTTAGTACCCGAGCTTATTTCCGCCGGCAAGCCTTCAAATTGGTGAGTCCATGGCGGTCGACCTTCCTTCAAAGCCATAGCATCCTGTTTTTCCTCTTCAACCCTTAACGCACAAGCATGTACTTGTTCAGAAAAATCACACAAACAAACATCCATACCATCCTCCTCATACTCATGCGGGTTGCATCCGTCGACTAAATTTGCCATGAAACACTCATCAACACCAACAGCATTAGAATTGTTGGTAAAACATTCAAATGCATTTTCCGGTTTCCAAAGGTCATATCGACTGTACCAAATCTACAATCGATCACAGCATGCGTGGTGCTCAAAAATGGCCGACCTAAAATGACATTTTGTTGTTGTTTTGGGTCCGCGGATGAGTAGTCCAATACTAAAAAGTCAACCGGGTAATAGAACTCGTCAATTTTCACAATCACATTTTGAACCATCCCCGGAGGTAGCTTATGAGACAAATCGGCCAAAACAACCGTTGTCTCTACCCTAGCTAACGGACCAAAGTCGTATTGGTCATATAAACCCCCCGGTAAAATGCTCACCCCGGCTCCAAGATCTAGTAACTCCTTTGCCATTTTAAAATTACCAACTTGTATATTTATTAATGGCGTACCCGGATCTTTGAGCTTAGGGGAAGCTCCCCATTCAAAACCGCACTTACTTGCCCGGTCAAGTCTACCCGGTTAGGCATTTTCTTCTTTTGTTGCCTTTTTTGTGTGCATAACTCTTTTAAAAATTTAGCGTATGCGGGTAATTGCTTTATTGCATCAAGTAATGGAAGGTTCATTTTTACTTGTTTGAACATGTCCCACAATTCTTCATTTTGGGGACCTCTTGATGCAATAAAGTTTTTCTTACCCGGGTCAAGTAAAGCTGATGGAAACGGGACTTGACTCGGTTCACCTTCATCTTTTTCATTCTTTTCATTTTCACCCAACCCCGGTTTGTTAACATTTGATTCTTTAGGTTTAACCGGTGAAACTTCATCATCGTCACTTTCATTACCCGTGTGAAACTTCATCATCGTCACTTTCATTACCCGTGACATCCTCAACTACCCCCTCAACCAAACCCGGTGACAAATTTGCTTTAAATTCTTTGCAACTTCTCAACACACTAACATGAGTAATATTAACATTTTTACCTCGTGGCGAACCATGTGAAGGATTTACCTTGGTGTCGCTAGGAAGTTGACCTTTGTTCTTTTTCAACTCCGCCACATCGGTAGCCAATTGACCCATTTGGGTTGTTAGTGATTGGATGCTCTTGTCACGAACCTCATCCTTTTGCATCCGGACTTCATCGAGTTGATTTTGTTTTTGCATGTCTTGTTGCATAGCCCGAAGCATATCCATGACTTCATTCCCGCTTGATGAATTTTGACCCGAACCACTTTGACCCGTTTGTTGAAATTGCCCTTGGTAGCCATAATTATTTCCACCCCTATAGTTACCTTGGTTGTATTGTTAACGAGGTGCAAAGTTACCTTGAGCTTCTTGAAAGTTTGGGTTAGCTTGGTTCGCCGCGTTCCCATAATGGAAATTAGGATGATTTCGTAGCCCGGAGTGGTATGTGTTGGAGTTCATATTGAAATTTCGACCACCCCCTTGAATTGCATTCACTTCTTCAACTTGCTTATCAACCACTCCCACTACACAAACTTTCGCCGTGTGGCCTATTTTGTTGCAATTAGTGCACACGTTGTACACTTGATTCGTGGTTTGAACATTGCCACTCTCTACTCCATGCACTTGTGGCCTTTGTGTCACATGCCTTGCCCGCCTTGAAGATTGGGCCTTCCTTTTGGAATTCACTGCCATTTGCTCTAAAAATGCCCAATCAACATGTTCATAATTCGTACCGAATGTGCCACTAGTAATTGACATCAAATCACGTGCATCCTTCGAACTCAACCCCTCGTGAAACGTGTTCAATAACTCCCAAAGTTGGATCCCGTGATGAGGGCAATTCCGTAACATCATGTTAAATCTTTTGAAGGCCTCATGAAACATCTCCCCCGATTGTTGTTGGAAGCTTGTCAAACCTCTCCTTGCATCATTAGTCTTTTGAGAGGTGTAATATTCATCCAAGAAAATCTGCTTCATATTGGCCCATGTAAAAATAGATGCGGAGGGTAGAGTATGAAACCATCTTTTTGCTTTGTCTTCCAAAGAAAATTGGAAGAGAACCAACTCGACATCATCTGAAGAGAACCCTTGACCTCCGATCGTGTTGCAAATAGAATCGTATGTCTCCAAATGGAAATAAGGTTCTTCCGTTGCTAACCCCTTGAACTTTGGTAGACTTTGGAGGGCGGTTGTTCTAACTTCAAAAGTTCTTCCATCCGCATGATGAGGAATCACTACCGGTGAAGGATTGTTAGTGATAATAGGCAAGAAGTGAGCTTCAATTCCCCGTACTACTTCACGATGATGTCTTTGCGGGGCACCCAATGGTGCTCTTGGTTGACCCATTTGCCCTTGCATAAGCCCTTGAGGAGCAAATGGTGGTTGGTATTGATATTGATGCTTTGGCGGTTGTTGTTGAATCGGTCTTTGAAATTGCGGTTGTGTATTTTGAGGCCGCACTTGATGTAGCGGTGTAGGGCGTTGCAATTGTGGCCCTTGCAGTCTAATGTGTTGCACCCCAACCGGTAATCTACTCGTGTCTTGAAATTGTTGAATCGGTTGACTTTGTTGACCCGCTCCTCCTTGAGGTCCCAAGTATCCTCCATCACCCCCATAGTAAAAACCTTCTTCTTCATATCCCCTAAAATCCTCTTCATAACCATCATCATATCCATCCCCTTGGATACCCGAAGATTGCCCAAAGGGAAGAGACGAGTATTGAAAGCCCAATTGGTTCGATGGTCGAAATGTGGAAGTAGTATGGACAATGGTTGAATTTGGTGGTATTGGATAATTAGAAGAAGATTGACCCGTAGTTGGGGGGAAATAAGTGTGACAATGGTGGAATAGTGGTAGACGGGCTAAAGGTAAAATTGGGTTCAACTTGAGTAGTGATCGGTTGTGTGGTGTTGGATGGTGTAGTGTCATGAGGTGGAGTAGGATTTGTAGTGGTATTAGGTATGAAGGTGTTTGGTGATGGTTGTGTGGAAGTAGGTATGAAAGATGAGGTCATTTGACCCGTTGTGGGTGGTATTTGGGATTCTTGCATGATGTTTCGTGGTGTGATGGGTGAGGTAGGTGAACCAATAATTCTGTTTTCTCGTACTAAAACTCGGTTTGCCTTAATGTTCTTTCAATTTCCGGATCGAACGATAGTGGTGACGACTTGTGAGAGCCTCTAGTATGCATACACCTGTAGTACCTGCACACTAAACACAACCAGCGTAAACCCGAAAATAACAAAGCAAAACAATTAAACTAACACACGTTGCGCACCACTCCCCGGAAACGGCGCCAAAATTTGACGTGCTTGTCGTGGTACACGCAAATTTAATCCAAATAACAACTAATAGATAGTGGTAAATGGGTATCGAACTCAGGGAGTATGTGGAAAATGTGTTGGTTCTATAGCTTTGGAATTTAACTACAATTAACCTAATATGCAGAAATTAAAGATCAATGATTTGGATTGTTTGTTTTAAAAAACTAAATTATCAACTACTTACTAATCAAGATTGGATGTTTAATTCAGATTATGAGAACAATGACCATCTTAGGATTCAGTTTCTCTTAACACTTGTGTGAAATTCCAACTAGAAAGAGTTACATAGACATAACTCGTGTATAAACAATTGTTGTGATAAAAGGGAACAAAGTACTCGGATTATATGAATGCGAGGTTGTTACCGATGATCAATCAATCAATATCCAACCCTAACCCTTCTCGTGATATCTCGATTGTTAACGACACCAAGAACGTACGATTTAGACTAGAATTGCAATATCAATTAACAAGCTACAATCAATTACTCATACACCATGATAATCAAAGTAAACACAAAGTTATCATTCTAGAAATAAAGAAGCAAACACACAAGAGTTTAAGAAAACCTTCACCTAAGATGATCACCACAAATTTAGCCGGACATTGTTGGGTTGATCATCATAACATCAAAGTTCAAGTTCATACGAATCGAAAACACAAACCAAATGTTTAGAAATGTTTGGAACCAACAAGAACCAGCCAAAATCGTCCCCAAAGTGCAGAGAAAACATCCAATCATGAATAATGTGAAAAGACACCATCAAAAACGGTTTAATGAGGCAGTTACATCTTTTTCCGCAGCCTCCACCGTAACTTACGGTACCCACCGTAAGTTACGGTGGACTTCAAACTGTTACGGCAGTTCACTGCTGAGGTACGGTGGGCAAATGCAAGATTCAGGGCCACCGTAATTTACGGTGCCCACCGTAAATTACGGTGGAGCCCGGACTTCTTTGTTTCTTCTCTTCCTTCCTTCCATGCATGACCCGTTCAACTCCAATCCGTCCAAAGCAGCGATTTGTCCATTTTAAGCTCCAAATCGTACCTGAAACATAAACAACTGTAGTTATCTAATTCAAGATAATTACACGATCAAGTAAGGGATAAACTCGTCTTTTAACATCATTAAGGGTTGTCTTATGGACCACCCGTCAGTATGCTACTGATTTTAGGTTCCGTTATGATCGTAATGTAAAGTAGTATAATCCTATAAGGTTATATTACACGATCGGACTAGGAATCTGAGTTTTATGCAAGTTTCCGTATTTATGCCATACTTTGGCCTTTATGCCCTTTTAGCAAAAATAAGGTTTTAGACACAAATAAGCTTGCAAATGATTTAAGTACTGATATGTTAACATGTTTAACATATTTTGATGTTTATAATCTGGTCATAAACTGAGTTTACGCATATAATCGTAACTATGCTTTTTAAAAGGACTAAAATGCCCTTTTTCATTTAAAATGAGTTTTAAACATAAATTCTAGGCAAAACTCATTTTGTACTGATGTGATATCATGTTTAGGAATTATTGGGATTTAAGATCAGGTTATGAACTGAGTTTAACCTCAAGTTCTTATACAATGGCGATAAATGACGATAATGCCCTTGAAGCATATAAATGGGTCTTTGAGCATAATATTCAAACAAAATATTTTTCTTACTGATTTGTTGTGACAAATAAAATATTTTAGCTATTCAAAGCTGGTCATAACATCATATTTCATAAACCATCGCATAAATTGTCATTTAACGACTTTAACGCCGTTTAGGCACATAGTATGGTTTTAAACCATATTCATGAATCAAGACTTGTTAACTACTGATTTTATAAATCATTTTAAATGTTTTTACAGTAGGTATAAGTCCTAAACTCAGAATCCCAAATAAGTCCTCAAAACTATGTGTGAAATGACCAAAATGCCCCTACAACGTATAGTTTGGTCTTAAAGCATAAACCACACATATATTTGATATCCTGCTGATATAATATCATAAATTAACCACTCTTTCTGAATGTTTATGACCATGCATCAGTTTACTCGCAAGCTTCTTTTATAAGTTGTAAAATTACCAAAATGCCCTTATGAGGAATAATTTGATTTTAAAACCTTAACCGACATACAAGTTGATATCCTACTGATATTATAACTTGTTTAAAGTGTATTGGCATATAGAACTTTTTCATGACTCTTTCGGTTACCCGTCATCGCATATACGCCTACGGTTAGACTTACGTAACTAGTTTACATAAGCTTACCGAAAAGGGTTTAACCTTACCGTTTTGATCTCAAAATCCAGAATGTAAAATGTTTACCCATATTATACAAGTCCTAGTATTTGTTGGATTTTAACCACATTCTATTCAGTATACGCTTAATCTAGCGAACCTATTCTTAAGTATCGGGTCATATCAAAAGGGACTACCTTTGGCCTGTATACATTCTAACAAATAATAAATCTGTTCATTCCAGACTATAGTACCCCCCAGATAATCAGACTTGGGTCAATTATACTTAGACTTGTGGCTTTTGCCAAATATATTCTTATTGATTGGAAGCTAGCAAAAAGGTAAATACTCTTGACTTATTTTAGTGTAAACTTGGGATGGCAATTATGCCTCTTGGGACGGTTATTACACAAGTCGCCTATGATTGCGCAAAAGTGTATGAATACGGTTTTATTCCGTTTGCTTGATAATTACTGTTATTGGGGGTTATTGATACCATGTCCGGACAACCCAATGGGTTAATCAAGTATGTAATCTCATAACAAGAATAATCACAAGATATATTTAAAAGATCACCTACGGGTTATCTATATATATATATATATATATATATATATATATATATGTATATAACTATTTTCGAAAAACTATTTTTCCAAAGAGTCAGTTAATTGTATTTACCAGCCTTGGTTGACGTATTTTGAAAAGATTGAACAGCAGGTACTGAACCTTATTATAGGCTAGGATACAGGTCAGCTAGAATGAAGGCTAAGGAATTTGCACTCCTGGTGCTTAAGGCCTATGATGTCTAAAGCTCTGTTTATTTGGATCCTGCCTGTGGGCTTGTATCGAACGCTTGTAATACATTTATACATTCAAGCTTTATTTTAATAATTTCAATCTAATACTTCCGCTGCATAATATTATACTGTGATAACTGTTATCCAACCGTCACGATTGTACCCTTCCGGGCCCACCGGAAATCAGGGTGTGACAGGTTAGATTCCATGATTCGCTCATAAATGAGAAATGGGATCCCCATCGGGGCCCAGGATACTCTGGAAAGGTTGAAACCTACCATGATACAGAATTGACAGTATTGTTCTGAGCAAATCTCGATGTCAAGATTTCTTTTAAGGGGGTGAGGATGTAACACCTCGTAAAATCGTCTCCAATTATGTGTTGACACGTGTCACTAATCCTAATTAAGTCAAACTTTGACTAGGAGGGACTATTATTACCAAACAATGAAAAATTTGAATATGCAAGGACTAAAAGTGTCAACATGCTTAAGGTAAGCTTCTGAGTGACCTTATACGGTATTCGTATTCTTTTAATAAGCCACTTATTGGATAAACGAAACTGTTTGCAATATAATTCAAAAGTTGTGCATCGAAGGGTTAAAAGTGTCAACATGTTAATTCTTACCTCTGTGTGACCTTTTAACGAACCGGGTACTTCATAATAATCTTTCACACTCCCGAGAATGCCTATGTTGCCCGTTTAGGGCTTTGATGCTGGTTAACGATATTACGCACAACTTTGTGCGTTAAAGGGACTAAAAGCGTCAACGTGTAAATCTATACCTTCGAGCGACCTTTTAGCGAATCCGGAACTTAACGGTGTTCGGTTATACTTCCATGAACACCTACCATCCAAATTGAAGGACCATAAGTGCTAATTATGAAAGTAACTATGAGTTATAAGCTGCAGGGACAGATTCTGCCAAGTTTGAAACTTGGAATGCTGAAACCAGAGGCGGTCGCGCTGCACGACAGCTCCTCCCCTTCACGGTCGCCCGACGTGACGGCACCAAGTTCGCAGAATGTTATGTACAGCTGCCATGTTCTTCCTTGCAGCCCAAACAAACCACTTTAACTCACATAATTCAAAACTAGGGACTCTCTAATGGTATTGAACATCTGGTAATACACTTGGAATGATCCTAGAGAGCCCCTAAACACTTGTCTTGATCCTAGAGTATAAATAGGTACAATGGGTGGCCTTGAATCCTTGCACCTCTTATTTTCCTCATTCTATTGCTTTCTTGGAGACTCCTGGCATAAAGGGGACTCCACCTCAATTTAAGATTCAAGCTAGGACCCTTTGTAAGTGTCCTTAGCCGCTAGTTTCCGTTTTATAGGCTTTTAAGCCAAAAGTCAAGCGTTATCGTAATAATGCTTTGACTTTTAGTTAGACCTTAAACGGTTAAGTCATTGTTAATAACGCGCGATCGTAGTTAGGTAGGTGTTAACCCTCAAAAGGGCACCTCCTAAGAATCACGTTTGCTTGGTCAATTGACGAGTCAATATAATATTAATATAAAAAGTCAACGGGTCAATTTTCAAAATAATTGCGATATGAGTTTAAAGTGTTCTAAAATATGTTTTATCACTTAATCAACTCGGTAATAATTATTAGAACATGTGTAAACATGTTCGGCTCGTCAATTCCCATTTTAGGGTCGGTTCGCAACCGAAAGTCGCGTAGTTTGACTTCTACGTTGACTTTTGATTATAAACCGAATTAGACTAGTATGCTACTGATTTTAGGTTCCGTTATGATCGTAATATAAAGTAGTATAATCCTATAAGGTTATATTACACATCGGACTAGGAATCTGAGTTTTATGTAAGTTTCCGTATTTATGCCATACTTTGACCTTTATGCCCTTTTTAGCAAAAATAAGGTTTTAGACACAAATAAGCTTGCAAATGACTTAAGTATTGATATGTTAACATGTTTAACATATTTTGATGTTTATAATCTGGTCATAAACTGAATTTACGCATATAATCGTAACTATGCTTTTAAAAGGACTAAAATGCCCTTTTTCATTTAAAATGAGTTTTAAACATAAATTCTAGGCAAAACTGTTAGTGCAGTTGTCTGTCGACTACATCTTCGTTCGAGTTTTAGCGAGAGAGAAAGTCACGTCGCTACGAGTTTCACTACAGATTGACTACGGCAATATCCAAGGGGAGATTGTTGATGCACTTAATGTCTATCGCCTTCGTCAATCCGAGTTGTAGTGAAAAGCCGAAAGGAATCAAGCGCGTAATGTCTTATTTAGTTAGAAATGGCAAGGTGGCAAACTTGTAATTAATGATAACTATCATTAAAGTGCCTTGACCATATAAATAGAGGTTATGTTATGATTTTAGTTAGAAATCTTAAGAGTTCTTGGAAGAGATTAGTAGAAGACTTGGAGAGGAGACTTTCTAGAGAGAGAAAGTAGAGAGAGAAAGTAGTGTAAACATGAAATCTTGTACCGAAGCGTCAAATCTATCAATGAAATCACGTTAGTAGTACGTTATCGTGTGTTCGGTCACGTTCGTTCACGGATTCCGCACGTGAAACGTTCGTTACGCAATCGAACGGTGCCAAAACCGGTCCTACAATTGGTATCAGAGCTAGGAGCTCGATTGCTTGATCAAACACATCATTTTCGTACCAGATTTGAGCCGATTCAGATCCGATTTCTTCTATTTCTTCATCTTCTATTCGTTTCTTACGGTTTTTACGGAAATTCGACAAATTGAACGTGATTTCACGGTCCGTTTTGTCTGAATTTTTGACATTATGTGCGAAAAACGTTGAATTGAAACCCTACCAAGTTTCAGATCGAAATTCCATGTAGTTTTGGAGATATCGCAGTTTTTCGGTCCGAATTTGCGTCAAATTTCAGCTGTGGACCGCTTATTTGGCAATCCTGTGGATCGCTTATTTGGTCAGAAAGAGGATCGCTCCAAATCAACTATGAACCGCTCATTGAACAATTGATATGAGTTTGGATCGCTCATAGGGTACTACTGTGGTTCGCTGATAAGTCACATCCAGGTTCGCTCATAGGGAAGTTGGTATGAATCGCTTTTAAGTCAACTTTATGAACCGCTCCAAGTGTCAGTATGGGTCGCTCTTTAGTCATCACTTTCAGGTTGTTGTCGGTGTCTGCATGTCAGGCACAATGTCACTGATCCACTAATTGTTGTTGTGTAATTGTGAAACTCTCAACCACTGATTGAATCAAAAACAATCACCATCACCGTCCCACTAAAATTTTTGGACAAATAAGGTTTCTTTATAGTGTAAAGGTGTGCTTGTCAGTTGAGTGGATTTGCACCACCCAAGACCTAATAGTTATCCAAGCACCGACCCACTTAGATATCGGCCCAATCACTGATTAACTGCCTACATGTGATAGTATAGTGATTGCTGTTATTGTTGATTACATTGATTAAACATTTGCCCAATTGCAACCTTTGTACCGCCATTTGTTGATCGGTCCTAACCGCCATTAAATCACCGCCCAAATACCTTTGTGGCCCAATCCTAGCTTCTTGACTGCACTATTGCAGCCAATAAACAAGCCCATGTGAGCCCATGTGAGTCCATGTGATTGTTCAGTTTGTTGATAATTGCACCGCCCATTTCTCTTGCTGTTATGATTGTCAGTTTCAGTCAAATAAAAAAATTGTAAGTGAAAATTGTTTGTCAAGAATTTAATTGAATATTTGTTTTTGTCGGTTAGTGGATTTAAGCTCAAATCTTACAACAAAAGCTGGTCCTACAAGATAACGGTTGTATTAATTGATGTAAGGTCAAATTTGATGTTATCGGTTAGTGGACAAATTACTTTGAAAGATTTTTGTCAGCATATGCATTAATTGATATCATAACTTGCATGTAATATTGATTTGATCAAAGTTGTCGGTTATTTCAATATTATATGTGTGCATAATCTTGGACATTTGAGTTAACAGTGTACATTCATTGGAACGGGATCACGAATCTTCGACAACGAGTCTTAGATTGGTTCATCCACACACTGTTACGAATTCAATTAGTTTTGATCTAATCGTTTACTTGCTTGTTTGCAGGAAATCCACAGTAGGTTGTCGAGCATCGGTTATACGCACGAACGAATTTCCACTCGATCCACGTTCACCTAATCTTTGATATTCAATCGAATAGTCATTTGTTTGTGAGAAAGTTTTGAAGTGATTGAAAATTCGTTTTTGTGAATCGTTTAATACCGAAAATGGATTTTGCAATTAATATTGTACTGAACAAGTTCAATAATTTTTCAGGTATAGATGGAGAATCGATTGAAGAATTGATCGAAAGGTATGTCGAGCTGTATTGGATAATGGTGAGTTTGAAGATAACCAAGACAAATGAGGAATGGGTTAACAAGTTGGCAAATGCTTTACCGGGTGATGAATGGAGAACGTATCTGTCAGATTGGAAGAAGAGATACTTAGAAGTGACTTTGAGCATGTTTATTGAGAAGATTAAAGAGCGAGAACTTGAACTACAAAAGATTAGAAGTGAAGCAACTGATGAAGCAAAATGTAAATCTGATGAAAATGTTCGAGAGGTAGAGGAACAGGTTAAAGAAATTTCAGCGATCAAGGTTGAGAAGAAAGCTGAAACTGTAAAAATGATCGAGAAGTGCTCAAACTGTGAAAATCTGAAATCCGAAAATGCCAAACTCTTGAGGGATTTAGAGAGTTTGACATTAGAAAACGAAAATTTTAAAAAATCAGAAAATATTTTGAAAAATCAAATAAAACATTCAGAAAATGAAAAATTAAAAATGGAAAAAGATTTTCAAAGTCAAATAAAAATTCTTGAAGATGGGAGGGATGCGTTTAGCAAAAACAACATCGAAAAGCAAAAAATGATAAATTCTCATCTTTAGAAAATCATTAAACTCGAAAAAGAAGGTGAACGCGCTCAAAAGAAAATCAAAGAGTTGGAAAAAGAGCTTGAAAGCAAAAAGAAATCTTCAGAAGATTTAGATTTCTGGATTAAGCTTGAAAACAAAAATCTGAAAGCGAATGAATCAAAATTTCAGGAACAGATAAAAGTTTTTATGAATGAAAAATCTGTTCTTGAAAATTTGAAGAATGATAATGAAAAAACAATCAAGTCTCATTTTGGGAGAATATCTCAGCTTGAAAGTGAAGCTGAGAATTCGAGGAACAAAATTGATGAACTTGAGAAGAAATTGATAGGTTTTGTGACTAAACCAGACAGTTTGAATTTTCCCTGTCCAAAACCAATCAATTCTGTTCCAATAAGTGACTGTGTCACAAACTTTGACAATGTCAAAGTTGAAGATTGTGATGAGAAATCTGATGATGAAAATACAAAAATTGAAAAACAAAAATTGTTTTTAGAATTAAAAGAAAAATTCAAAAATACTGTTTTGCAATCTACTGAAATAGGTGAATGCTCAAAGCAGGAACCTGTTAAGAAGATTGTAGAACAAAAACAATTGTTAAAAAGTCGAAAATTGTTCAAAAAGAAAATAAAAGCTCATCAGATCGATCATCCAATCGCATTCAAAAAGCACAAAAATTGAAAAACGAAAACTCAAAAATTGTTGGTAATAAGTGGTGCAGGTTTGACCACAGTGCTCAAAAGACAAATCCAACAATCAAGAAGAGGAAAGAGTATCACCAAGCCAAACAGTGCTTTGATCTGAGCGTTTGGTATGACAATGGTGATTGGTATGATAACAGAGTGTGCTACAAATGTGGATATCAAGGGCACATTGCTGTTAACTGACAGAGACAGAGATTTGAGACAAGAAGATGCTATAATTGCCAAATCCAAGGACACATTGCCAGGGATTGCCCAAGGAAATCAAGTGAAAGATTGAGGGTTAATTCTCAGAAGTTGGCAAAGAAACCAGTCACTGTCAAGCCCAAGAAACTGAAAGTTTCAGAACAGAATGTCAAAGAACAGAAGGTCCAGGAACCTAAAGTTCAAGAAACGAAAGTGAAGCTTTCTCAAGGGCAGAAAGACAAACTGAGGAAGAAGAGGAAGAAAGCACGAGAGTATCTCGAGAAGATTTTGTCCTCGGGTTCACCCGACAGATCGAATAAGAGTTCTGATGAATCTACTCCCTCAGCTGTAAAGACAAGCAAAAAGAATTCATCAGATACAAATCTGAGGACGAAAGAGGAGAAAAAGAAGGAAAAGGTCGGCGATGAATCTGACGTGCCGAAGTCAGACAAGCCACCTTCAGGCGATGAATCTGGCTCATCAAAGGCAGACAAGCCACAGTCAGGCAATGATTCTGGTATGGTAAAACCAGAAGAGCCATGTGTTGAGGTAAATGTCGAGAATTCTAGTTTAGTAATGGATGAGAAAAACTTTCCACCATTGTTGAACAAGAATTCAAAATCACCCAAGGACAGTCAGGCTTGGGTGAAACTGTTTAAATGAAAAACCTGACTTGCCGGAGTTCCCAGGTTGGTAAGCGTGGAACATGAATCGGCACATTTCTTGAGAAATTTCACTCTGGTGATTTTTCGTCTTCAAAAGATAAATCAGGGACATTAAGTTGTACTTGATTCATCTTTCCTACAAGTGATAATTTGAAAAACAATGTGATGAAACCCCAAGTTTATGAAATGTCACACAAAACTAATTTTCCAGAAAGCCCATTTTGATTAAAACAAACTTAAGTGTTTTGAAATCATAATGGGAAAATAGTTTGTTGTGAGGGGGAGTTCTGATTGTCTACGCCAAATGGATGGAGAATTGAAGCAATTCTCATCAAGTTGTCAAGATTGTACAGTTTGTTTCAAATTTTCCTAGAAAATCAAAATTGAAACATATTTTGATTTTAGGGGGAGAAAAATTTTAAAAAAAAATTAGAAAATTTGAAAAAAATCAAAAACATTAAAAAAGTCAAAATGAGTTTTGTTGTGAAAAAGAGGAAATGATAGTAAATCAGTGGACTATCACAACATGCTAAAGAAATGTAATGTAAAATGTGATAAACGGTCTCACTGATGATGTGACGATAGGTTTTTGTACATTTAGTAGATTTATTCGGGATATAAACCTAAAATTTCAAACTTGTGAAATTCATGGGGAATACTACTTGGATATATAGGCAACCCCTGAAATCTCGTTTGAAAGGTCTCGTATTCTGATATACTAGGTGTTTATACTCTATGATGTCTGGGGTATTATTCCGGGACTTCTGCTGAACGGTAGTTCTGACCTAGTCCTTGGCTAATACTTTCCGCAAAATGCTTGAAACATAGCATAAAGCCCTCAGCTGATTAGACAATAAAATTGATAATCATCTGTTGTAGCTGAAAAGATCCTCTAAAGGGGACACACTGCTAAGTCGAAGCTGATATCTCTCTGCTGAACGGAAGTTCTGACCTGAGATCCCTCAGTTCTCGCATTTAACCCCTAATTTATGTACAGATATCATTGTAGTATTCATACCTGTAAGACTGAATATTGGGATTCTGGATACGGGAGTATATTCAAGAGGTGGGACACATGAATCGAACTAAGTTCATAAAACACTTAAATAGTATCCTGAATAGATTGAAAATTGTATGAAAATTTAAGAGGACAACTATATCGTCAATCAACGTGAATCGTTTAGAACTTAAAATGTCTAAAAGCTTAACGGTGCGTGTGATGTGTCTCAAAAACTGATATGATCCTCTTACACAAACTCACAAAAATATGTTTGTACATATTTCATTTTTGCATTTAAATTTCTGTCTTTGCGTTCATGTTTTTTATTTTGAAAAATTCAAAAAGATTTTCGACAACTGATGTTGGAAAGCTGACATTCAAAATCTCAAAGGCTAAACATGATGAACAGACAGGTTGGTTAATTGGTTTGAAATGTTTAAGATAATTCATTAATTTGAATTAGAAATTGGAATGTTTCAAATTTTATCAGTTTTAAATGTGAAAATTCTCAAATGTTTAGCTGATTCATTAAGTTGAATCACAATATTGTTTGTTATAATTGTGTGTTTGAGATGTGCAGGTTTCAAATTTGTTGCTACGAAAAGCCAGACTACGATCCCGACAGCTGAGACTAAGGGGGAGTCTGAAGAAGAGCTTAATGCAAAAGGAGCTTGTATTCGGAAAGCCAGGCGTCGATCCCAAAAGCACGGAAGCTTGACGAAAGGGGGAGCCTGAAGAAAAGACAGATCCATCAGGATTCTGTTCGAGCAAGAGTATTTGAAGACTCTCACTAAAGATTCCGTCAACATCCAAGGGGGAGTTTGTTAGTGCAGTTGTCTGTCGACTACATCTTCGTTCGAGTTTTAGAGAGAGAGAAAGTCAAGTTGCTACGAGTTTCACTACAGATTGACTACGGCAATATCCAAGGGGGAGATTGTTGATGCACTTAATGTCTATCGCCTTCGTCAATCCGAGTTGTAGTGAAAAGCCGAAAGGAATCAAGCGCGTAATGTCTTATTTAGTTAGAAATGGCAAGGTGGCAAACTTGTAATTAGTGATAACTATCATTAAAGTGCCTTGACCATATAAATAGAGGTTATGTTATGATTTTAGTTAGAAATCTTAAGAGTTCTTGGAAGAGATTAGTAGAAGACTTGGAGAGGAGACTTTCTAGAGAGAGAAAGTAGAGAGAGAAAGTAGTGTAAACGTGAAATCTTGTACCGAAGCGTCAAATCTATCAATGAAATCACGTTAGTAGTACGTTATCGTGTGTTCGGTCACGTTCGTTCACGGATTCCGCACGTGAAACGTTCGTTACGCAATCGAACGGTGCCAAAACCGGTCCTACAAAAACTTATTTTGTACTGATGTGATATCATTTTTAGGAATTATTGGGATTTTAGATCAGGTTATGAACTGAGTTTAACCTCAAGTTCTTATAAAATGCCGATAAATGACGATAATGCCCTTAAAGCATATAAATGGGTCTTTGAGCATAATATTCAAACCAAATCTTTTGCTTACTGATTTGTTGTGAAAAAACAAAATATTTTAGCTATTCAAAGCTGGTCATAACATCAGATTTCATAAACCATCGCATAAATTGTCATTTAACGACTTTAACGTCGTTTAGGCGTATAATATGGTTTTAAACCATATTTATGAATCAAGACTTGTTACCTACTGATTTTATAAATCATTTTAAATGTTTTACAGTTATAAGTCCTAAACTTAGAATCCCAAATAAGTCCTCAAAACTATGTGTGAAATGACCAAAATGCCCCTACGGCATATAGTTTGGTCTTAAAGCATAAACCACATATATATTTTGTCACACCTTGACTTTTGCGGAAGCGTGATTATGTGTGACTTTCTTAATATCATCGCATTCAATTATAACAACAACTATATGATAAAACCAAAGATGATCATCCATTAGATAAGTTCAAAAACATAACAACGACTTTGTCTTGAAACATAGACTTCAAATTCGAATTACAAACCATACGAATTGTTTAGAGTTCCATACGGACTCAACAAAAGACTTTAGATAAAACCAGGATTTGGAAGATGTGTCTGGTCTAGGATGAGACCCACTACCCAAACCCTAAGACACCGGATGACATCTTTTATTCTTAACATAACTTGAAACATCCAAACGCCCGCCAGATCCACATTTAATTCCCTAAAATACATGTAGTTTGAAAAACATCAACAAAAGTTGACCGAGTTCATGTGTTTGTTTGTGTGCGCGAGTAATCCTTTGAAATCATTGTAAATATGTATGTATGTTTGTAAACTCCGGTATGAAAGCAAACAAGGTACAAATCAATTAATGGTTTGCAAGGCCATTAACAAGTGTGCAACGGCGTACGAAGGCTCAAACCTAACAGATTTTGTACCGGGCCTCCGGCTGTAAGACATAGTCACCTCATGGGCCAAACCCCGGTCCACATGGGTGTGGGCTCGCTACACCCAAATATATCTATCACTCATGCCCCTCGGTCCTAACACGAGGATTAATGGTCTTAGGAGTGCGCCTACCCATTCACATGATCTACCATGCAACCCTTTGTTGGACCGTGTTCCGACCCTGAAAAGTCAGCCGAGACAGTTCATCTTCACGTATAAAGGCGGAATCAGTATATATGAAGTTACACAGCTTATCCTTTCAATTCCTATGCTTTTTATTACTTTCTGAATAAATTTTGACAGAGTTCCGTTCCACAAGCACACACATACGTCCGTATGTCCGCTCAAATGACCAGGTATATATAGGCCTGAGTGGTTCGCTCATATGGACATCCATATGAGCGGACCTACTACATTACAACATGAGCGAACCTACCTGTTAACCTAATAAGCGAACCTTCATAACCCTAAGAGCGGACCTACATACAAACTTTACATAAAAGCGAACCTATTACATTAAAACATGATTTTGACTATCTAGACCCTCTGTTGACCTATCTTGACCTAAGACTTCACGTAGACGTAGTCAACAGACATCCCATGCATCAACAGACTCCCCCTTGGATGTTGACGTAGTCTTCAGCAGTCTTTAGCTCATGAGTCTTCGGTCTTGGTCTTTTCTCCGACTCTGTCTCCTCCTCATAAGCATTCTTCACAGGTTTTAGAATTAACACCTGACTCTAACTTCCATCTTCCCTTTAGCAGTTGATCTGGACTCCCCCTTTCACAGACTCCCCCTCTCAGTATGCCGGGATCTGAGATCTTGTTCTGGTTCAAGCTTTGACAATTTGCCTCCGTTGGGAATAATGAAGTCCAAACTTGTTACTCAACCAATAACATTACAATCTATCTTTTCAAACAATAAAACACAAACTCAATCAGCTCTAGAAATCCACTCAAGTATTCAACTTCAAGTTAATGACCCTGATCACTTGATTAATCTACCAAGTTCAATTTAATGACCCTGGTTGATCTTTTGACTAATTAAATTGATTTAGTAAAATCATTTTCAACTTTTTCTGAAAATAACAAGTATCAAGTTAATGAACTTGTTTTTGACTTTGAAAACAATCAAACTTCCAACAAAGTAAGCTCTCCTCATTCTTCAGCTCAGAATCTCCTGCATCTGCTTCATCTTTCTAGAATCCGACAATCAACTTTCCACTCTGGTTTGTCTAAAATAAAGCAGAAATAAAATCTTTTTGGATTTTAAAGTAATCTAAACTAAGAAATGAAATAACCGAAAAACTTAAATTGCATAAAGTAAACTATTTACAGATTTATTTTTGGCGAGCGTGTCAGGGAATCATATCAGCTTTTCAGACAAATTACTAGTATCGTTAAGCCACATTACATACTCAGACTTAAACAATTCACCTCAATTGTCGATATACTGATCCATCTTAAATTCTCACACAAACTTCAATCTATTCAGGATACAGTTTAAGTGTCTTAAGAACTTAGTTCAATTCATGTGTCCCACCTCTTGAATATACTCCCGTATCCAGAATCCCAGATATTCAGTCTTACAGGTGAGTATACCACAGATGATATTTGTAAGGGGTTAGGTGCGAAACCGTGAGAGCTCAGGTCAGAACTTCCGTTCAGCAGAGAGATGACGGCTCGACTTTTGGTGTGTCCCCTTTAGAGGATCTTTTTGTTACAACAGCAGCGACTATCAATTTTATTGTTTCCTCAGCTTGCTGAGGGCAATGCTATGTTTCAAGCATTTTGCAGAAAGTATTATTCGGGGACTAGGTCAGTACTTCCATACAGCAGAAGTCCCGGAATAATACCCCAGATATCACTGAGTATAAAGACCTAGTATCTCAGAATATGGGACCTTTCAAACGAGATTTCAGGGGTTACCTATATATCCAAGTAGTGTTCCCCACGAATTTCACAAGTTTGAAATTTTAGGTTTATATCCCGAATAAATCTACTAAATGTATGAAAACCTATCGACACATCAATAGTGAGACTGTTTAACTCAATTTGTCTTTCCAAATCTTTAGCATACTGTAATAGTCTAGCTGATGTACTATCATTTTCCCTATATACACAAGCTCTTTTTCAATTTTATCATGTTTTTGTATTTTTCATTCTTTTTACTGTTTTTGTATTTTCTGAAAATATATCTATATACAACTATCTATCTCCGCCTAAATACCAAAACAAGTAAAAATCGACAAACCATTGCAAATTGTTTCTCGTCTTCATCCGCAACAGGACTCTCATCAACGCTCACAACCCCATCCGACACCGAAAGCAATTTCATACCATTAAGTTTTAACAAATATTGAAACCGATTTTTATCAAAAGCTTTGGTATGCAAATCAGCTTTTTGTTCGTTAGTGTGGATTTTCTCAATTCGTATCAACTTTTTCTCGAAACAATCGCGAATAAAGTGATGACGAATCTCTATATGTTTAGTTTTAGCGTGATGTACTGGATTTTTAGTAATGTTAATTGCGGCCTCATTATCAACAAACAGAGGTGTGTTAAGAAACTGCAAACCGTAGTCGCGCATCTGTTGCTGTATCCACAGGATTTGAGAGCAGCAACTGCTAGCAGAAACGTACTCCGCTTCACATGTAGATAGCGCCACAGATGTTTGTTTCTTACACTGCCAGGTAACCAATCTAGGTCCAAAGAACTGGCATCCTGCAGTTGTTGATTTCGCGTTGACTTTGCAGCATCCGAAATCCGAATCGGAATACCCTTCGAGCGTAAAATCGCCTTTCCTAGGATACCATAACCCCAATGACGGAGTACCTTTCAGGTAACGTAATATCCTTTTGACAATAACCATGTGCAATGCTCTCGGGTTAGACTGAAATCTTGCTGCGAGGCACGTTGGGTACATAATATCAGGACGTGAAGCAGTTAGATACATCAAAGAACCGATCATGGAACGGTAGAACGTTTCATCAGCCCTGTCTCCGGTGAGATCTGGGTGAATCCCATGATTAGTCGCAAGTGGGGTAGCAGCTGGAGTAGAACTTGACATTCCAAATTTCTCTAGAATATCATGCACGTACTTCGTTTGACGAATGAAAATTCCCTCAGGTAGTTGTTCAACCTGTAAACCCAGAAAGAATTCATCTCCCCCATTGATGACATTTCGAATTTCTGCTTCATCACCTGTTCGAAATCTTTGCACAATTTCTCATTTGTTGACCCAAAAATTATATCGTCCACATAAATTTGTACTATCAGAAGATGACCATCAACGACTTTAGTGAAGAGAGTGGCATCCACTTTTCCACGAATGAACTGGTTAGCGAGTAGGTGTTGAGACAAAGTCTCGTACCAGGCTCCCGGCGCCTGATGTAGCCCAACAACGCTTTGTCCAGCAGATAAACTTTGTTCTTGTGGATTGGGTCAGTAAAGCCCGGCGGTTGACCAACATAAACCTCCTCTTTGACCTTCCCATAAAGAAACGCTGACTTTACATCCAACTGATATACTTTGAAATTCTTCCAAGACGCAAATGCTAGGAAAATTCTGATAGCCTCTAGTCGTGCGACAGGAGCATAGACTTCTGTAAAATCAATCCCCTCCTGTTGACTAAAGCCCTGAACAACGAGTCGAGCTTTATTCCTTACAACCACTCCTCTATCGTCTCTCTTACACTTGAATACCCATTTCGTATTGATTTTCCTTTGACCATCCGGTAAATCCACTAACTTCCACACTCCCAACTTTTTAAACTGACTTAACTCTTCTTGCATTGCTATGACCCAAGAGTCTTCAGTAAGCGCCTCTTTGTAAGTTCTCGGTTCAACCTGCGAGATAAAACAACTTAATGAAAATTCAGTTTGTAAAGGTGCTACTGTAGTATAAAAACATGTAAGGCCCTGGTCAATTTGACGTCTCGTGCGAACACCCGTTTGCAATTCTCCTATGATCAACTCCTCTGGATGATAAGAAAGAGTTCGTGGCATCACTTCGCTTGGAACATCTACATTTCCCTCCAGATTAGTAACATTCTGCTCTGCATCTTGTTCACCAACTTGGTTTGTTTGACTTGACAACTGGATCTGCTCCCCCTCAAGATCTGAATCACCATGGTCAAATACTGGCATGTTATCAGCTTCTTGATCATCATTCACCTCCGAATGATTACCAGGAGCAACTTCATCATCATGTTCACCAGCATTACTAGGACCTGCTTCATCGTCATTTAAAGTTTCCCGAGGTCTTTCAGAATACTCCGCTGGAACCTAAGCTGCGACTCGTACTCTCGCAAAATATCCAGCTCATCAAAGAAGTCTTCTTCTTCTTCTGATTCTTCTCTTATGTCAAACGAATCCCAAAGTTTGTCATAATGATAACGCCGTGAATCACCAGGATTCTGTGGCGGCATAGTGTAACCTTGACATTCAACATTCGCTGCTTCAATAATCCGCTTTTCGCTTGGAACGAAGACACGTCGTGTAGGACTTGAATAACCAACAAAGATACCCTCAATGCTCTTCGGACCAAACTTTCCATTAGGCTCTATCACCATACAGGGAAATCCGAACGCTTCTAGATACTTCAAATTCGGCTTGCGGTTATTGATTAGCTCAAAACACGTCTTGTTGAACTTCTTTACAGTTAGAACTCTGTTGAGAGTATAGCATGCAGCAGAAACAGCTTCAGCCCAGAAATTAATTGGTAACTTAGAGTCTGCAAGCATCGTTCTGGCTGTCTCGAATAGCGTCCGGTTTTTGCGTTCTGCAACTCCATTCTGCTGCGGAGTGTACGGAGCACTAAACTCATGCAGTATACCTCTTTCATCACAAAATTCTTCCATCTTACTGTTTTTGAATTCAGTACCATTATCACTGCGAATTCTACAGATTGGCCTCTGGTACAGATTCTCAATTCTCTTAAACAACGCCATCAAGCTGTCAAACATTTCGTCTTTTGATTTCAAGAATGAAACCCATGAAAATCTGGAATAATCATCAGTTACGACCAAACAGTAATAGTCTCCTGTTATACTCTTGACGTTCACCGGACCAAACAAATCCATGTGAAGTCTTTCCAAAGGTCTTGAAACTGAATTGACTTGCTTTGTAGGGTGTGACTTTTTCTTCTGTTTGCCTTTGACACAACTTATGCACTCCCCTTCCAGATGAAAACCTTTGACATGCACTCCTGTAACCAAATCGTTATGCACCAAGTGATTCATCTTCCTTAGGTGAATATGCCCCATCTTTCGGTGCCATAATCTTGATTCTTTTTCCGTTGCTCTTGACACAAAACAATGAACCTGACCCGTGGTTGTAGTAGCAACGCTCATGTCCAACACGTACAGATCATTGACTCTTGGTGCCCTCATGATGATCCGTTCCTCAGGTATCACAAATCCCGGTTTCAAGATCAAACATTCTTTGTCGGTGAAATGAGTAGTATACATCCTGTCACAGATCTGGGAGATACTCAGCAGGTTGTTCTCCAGCTCAGCGATGTAGTTAACCCTCTCAAACGTTACGATGCCATTCGATAACGTTCCTTCACCTATGATCTTTCCTCCTTGATTACTCGCAAAACCTACGTAACCACCGTTAATGTCTCTCACATTATACAACAACGCGGTCTTCCCTGTCATATGTCTCGATGCTCCACTATCTATGATCCACCTGGATACAAGTTTTGGAAGATCCTGCACATAACAAATCATCACTTAAACAACTTCAAGAAAGATGCCGATTCATGCTTCGCAATCCAGGAAGCTCCGGCAATTCAAACTGTTTAGTCAAACATGGTGTCCACCCAGGCGTCATCAGCCTTAGGTGTAACCTTGACTCTCGCAATTTGAATTTTGAAATTTTCAGCCTTGAGAGGTGGAAAATTTGCATCATAAATTGATTCTTCAGCCTTTTTCACCTCAGAAGTTGAAACTTTGTTCTCAACTTTTGATTCAATTTTAGGTTTCCACACCTGTTGAGTTACTGCAACCCTTTTGTAAAATTTATCATTTTGAGTTACCAACTTCTTTACGGGTTCATTTTTCACTTTGATATTATCAATTTTAACATTCTTCTTTTCAACAACCCTTTTCTCAACAATTATCGGTGCTTTACCCTTCACATCAACCTTCTTCTGTTGAACGTTCACAGCTTCAGTCTTAGGCTTCACAAATGTACACTTTCGTGCAATGTGACCAACCTGATCACATCTAAAACAAGTACGAGTATCAGCTACTTGACTCGTGCCTTCAGACTGAGCCTGTGAAGCTCTCTTCTCAAAGAACTCTTTATTAGATTTAGAAAAAATTTGTTTCTCTTCATCAGCTAGTGAACTCGAACTATTCACAAACGTTTTCTTCTCGACAAATCTCTTGTTTAGAACATTTCTTTTCTGATACTGTTTACCCCCCTGATAACCACCCGACCAGTTGTTCCTGTTGTTATTGTAAAAACGTGGTGGATTAACAAATTTCTTGTTGTAAATCTTTTCTTTCACAAACTTCATTTTATCTTTCTTTTGACACAGATTATTCACTGCTGACAACTCAACTTCCACCAGTTTGAAAACATTTGTCAATTTGTTCATGTTAACATTCTCGATCGGAAACTCTGAATCCGAAAACAACTTATCCGAACCCATCATCTTGTACATGACAAGGTCTGATTCTTCATTTAAGTTGTTTTTGGACTGTTGTTTCGGAATGTATTTGTCCAGAAAACACCCATCCTCCTCAGAAGTGTCACAATCCGGTTTAAGCACTTTGTCAACAACACTTTTTACCACATCATTTTGGACACTATCGTCATTGGAAGACGTGAACATGACATCAATGTTCTCAGGAAGTTGCACTTCTCTTCCTTCCTCAAGTTCAACCAACCCAGATTCCTTTTTAGTGTAATTATGCAAAATTGGCGATGGAACTTTGTGAAACCCTACACCGGTACCGTCAGAAAACACATCTTCGCCAGCTTTGTTTTTCCCTATAGGTTTAGGAACAATGTGCTGCAACACAAAGCTTGCGGAGCTATAACTGTTAAGTTTCAACTGAATTCGCTCATTCTCGATTTCAGCGTCTTGAACTTTAAGTTTCAGTTTAGCGATTTCATCCAGTTGTTTATTAATTGATTCTTCTTTTACTCTTACCACAGCTCTCAGATGTTCGTTTTCTTTAAACGTTTTACCATTTCGATCATCACTTTCTTTAACAGTGCTTTTGAGTTTTTCAAATTTTTCAGAAATCTGACGGTTTTCAAGAATTAACTTTTCATTTTCATTTTTAATCTTTTCAAGTTCAATTTTATCTTTTTCAATTTGACCAGTTAATTCTCGAATCCCTTCAGTTGAAGCTTTCACTGTTTTGTCACGACCAAGAATTTGATCCTCAACACTTCTGACCTTCGCTGTCAGATTTTTAATTTTCTCACCGTTGAGGTATGTGACAGTGCTACAAAAATTGCATTCTTTGTTGCAAGTTTTGCAGTCAGCATTTCCATCGATCTTCTTACCTGACACATTTGTTGACGAATTCGGACTGACCTGGTCTTTTGACTCAGTCACAGAGTTAGAGTCTACCTCAAGTGCTTTCGCAGCTAGCACTTTGTCAGCCATTTTTCCCAGGTTCTCTGCTGTCAACTCCTGCGTAGTATCGATAATGCCCGTATCAACCTTCTTTGATTTCTCGATTTCTTCTTTTTCTATCTTCTCTTTCTCCTCTTTTTCCTTTCTCTCTTTCTCTTTCTCTTCTTCAATCATTTTCTTGGTTGGCGTTCCCCACCATTTGTGTTGCCAATACTCATCCTCTTCTTCGTACTCCTTGATGATGGCTTCTATATCAAGTGTCTTGTCATCAATTGCAATGTTGCCATACGGATCAAGGTAGCATTCTCTGTCCGGATCCCATCTTTTCGCTCTTCTAGCTTCCAGAAAGATACCAGAAATTCTGATAATTTTGTTTTCAGCAATCATTTTTCGGTATCTATACTTCTGATCATCTATTCGATTATCTTTCCACGGAATGGGTTCATTCTTTGCCATGAAAGCATAACCGACTGCGTCTTCTTCTGATAGAACCTCTTTGCTCCAATCATACCCCTCATCATCCTAGATCACCGCAAGAGCTCTAGATTTGTCTCTGTTATCTTCAGGCTGCTTCAATCTAGGTGGCTCGGATTTATTCTGGTGATAAATCGCCTTTTTGTAGTAATCATCTCTGAAAGGATTTTCTGACTCATCCGCATAAGCATTTCTGCATTCACGTTTGAAGTGACCCTTTTGCTTACACTTGAAGCACGTCACTTTGGATTTGTCAAATCCCAACTTTGTAGACGGACCACCGATCGTCTTTCTCCCGGTAATTTCCATGAAACGCTGTACGCGTCGAACAGCACTTGCCATCGCCCAACGAATGTCGATCAGCTCCATTTCTTCGGGATCTATCTGATCATAATCTTCTTTCGTCAGATTTGTATTCCCGATCTTTCCAGCCACCAACCCTTCGTAGGATTCTAACACAGATGCCAAGAAAACCATCTGATGCTTAGCCGACTCCTCATCAAAATTCTGTGCGTTCTTCAAATCTATAGCAATGTTGCACGAAAACTTTGCATCAGAACGATTTGTAGAAGACGAAGATCCACTGTGATAACCACTATGACTTCCGTTGCTTGGACTGCTTTGACTTTCTTTGCTTGCTGAAGATACATTCTCAGCTGAAAATGCAGTCTTTGGAGAAGTTGCTTTTGGCATCATGCTTTTCGGATAATAGAGATCCAAATTCTGCTGGTAAGAAGAATGATTGACTTTGTATGTTTTCTTCACTTCCAGCTCGTGACTTTCAAGTCTCTCAATCACCAAATCTGGAGTCAAATCTTTAGGAGCAACAGTGTTCTTCAACATAAGTGCATAATATCTCCAATCCATTTCGTCTGGTAATGAATCGAATAGTTTGTCAACTAGTTCTTCATCAGAAAAATTGATTTCATGTCTTGCTAATTCCAACTTCAGATGACCGAACCTCTCTATCATTTTACATACCGATTCATTCTTTAGACATCCAAAAAGATCAAATTCTTTTCTAAGAAGCTTTCGTTTGTTTTTCACTATTTCCGAACTTCCTAGACATTTCTTTTCAAGCTTTTTCCACAAATCTTTCGCATTTGAATAGTCTATTAAAGAAATAATATCCTCCCGAACTGATTGGAACAACAAGGCTACACACTTTTGTTCGGCTACAAAAGATTCAATTTCTTCAGCTGATGATAAAGTTTCTCCACTTTTGTCTCCATGTATGTACCCATTTTTCAGACTTTTCCAACTTGCAAAAGCAAACGCCATCAACCAATCTTCAAATTTTCTTGACCAATGGCTGTACTCCTCGATTGCCATAAGCTTCGGAGGTTTGTTGAATGTTCCGAATGCACTCTCGGACTCCCAAGCTTCCTTCTTCTTCTCTTTTGGTTGATTCTCATTCGTATTGCTCGACGACGTATCATTGTTTCCAGAACTTCCCGTGAATGCGTACATGTCGCTGAACGGATTCAAGAAAATATCATCCATTGTGAGTGTACCTGCAAAATCAACCAACACTTAGAAAAATTTTTGAAGTTTTTGAAAAACAATGACAGGTAAGCGGATCTATCTGCGTGAATGACAGATAAGCGGATCTATAAGGTACAGATAAGCGAACCAGATAAGCGACTCGAGTATTGTCTGTTCGAGCGAACCTAACAAGTCCAAATGAGCGGACCAGACAATGTTTGTAAAAGCGAACGTATCAAGTTGTCCGTTCGAGCGAACCTAACAAATGTTAGTTCGAGCGGACCTACTGAGCGAATCTATATTTGAACAAATGAGCGAACCAGAAATGTACGTTCGAGCGGACCTGAATGTGTCCGTTCGAGCGAATCGATCAGTGAAACTGTCTGAATGAGCGAACCAAACCAGTTATTTCGAGCGAACCTGTTGTGTATTACGAGCGGATCTATGTCTAAAAAGCGAATCTCTCGATGTTCAAAAAAGCGAATCTTAGTTTTTACCCAATTTTATCCATTTTTAATCCGAGTTTTAGCCTGAAACTTTCTAGAGTTTGTTATTAGTATGTTTTACACGTTATATTCCATTTTCAGACAATTTCAACCGTAGGAACCACTGTAAACCGAAAAGTATGAGAGAAAGTGAGTAGAAAAGAGAGATTTCTACAGATTCAAGCTGTAGTAGTATGAACTCCTCGTCCTGAGCTCTGATACCACTTGTTGGACCGTGTTCCGACCCTGAAAAGTCAGCCGAGACAGTTCATCTTCACGTATAAAGGAGGAATCAGTATATATGAAGTTACACAGCTTGTCCTTTCAATTCCTATGCTTTTTATTGCTTTCTGAATAAATTTTGACAGAGTTCCGTTCCACAAGCACACACACATACGTCCGTATGTCCGCTCAAATGACCAGGTATATATAGGCCTGAGTGGTTCGCTCATATGGACAGCCATATGAGCGGACCTACTACATTACAACATGAGCGAACCTACCTGTTAACCTAATAAGCGAACCTTCATAACCCTAAGAGCGGACCTACATACAAACTTTACATAAAAGCGAACCTATTACATTAAAACATGATTTTGACTATCTAGACCCTCTGTTGAACTATCTTGACCTAAGACTTCACGTAGACGTAGTCAACAGACATCCCATACATCAACACCCTTAGCAAACCATACCAATTGTAATCATTTGTAAACATTCTGTAACATGTACCTCACCCCCGAAGTTATAAAACCAAAAAACAGTTAAAAGAAATGGGGGACATGTACTCATAGTTTTGCGTTCTTCGAACCCGACTGTAACTGAAAGTTTCCTCTGGTGTACACGACTACCTACAACGTACTACGATCTATTAGACGAGTGGGTCGTACCTTGACTTAGTATTAGTTAGTGTCTTTGAGTTACGTTTCATTGTCTTCAATATTATTCCAAGTTATATAATTATTTGTTAAAATAATAAATATTTTAACTTAAATTATATTTATTTTTGCCATGTATTGGTGTCGTATTCTAGAGTGTATTCGTATTCTTAAACTTTTATATTTTTGCCATGTATTGGTGTCGTATTCTAGAGTGTATTTATACGTACGAGAATACATATTTTCTTGTAATTGTTAAGTATTCATATACTTAACATTGTATTAATTTTTCCGGAATAACATCTCTAGTAAAAATACATTAATATATATTTCCAAAATATATATTTTAAGAAATATTACTTAGAAATATTATTCATAACTTTTCACTTGGCAAAAATATTTATAAATCTCAAAAATAATATATTTCCAAGTCTAACTTAGAAAATATATAAACTTATTTTTCATCCAATATTATATTTCAAGTTTATTTAAGAAAATATACATTTCTTCAAAAAATAATATATCATCTAATAATTTCCAAGAAAAAAATAGTTTCACTTGCCAAAATTAATATATTTTATCCTCGTCAAAAATATGATATGTTTTGTAATAATTGTAAAAATCATATTTTTGTTTCCTTGGTGTCCAAAATATTATTTACCAAAATATACTTGCGAATAAATTTTCTGGAATATTTTTGTGAATTATATTCCTTTGTTCGGTTTCACCAATAAATTGGGTATTCTTTGTATATTTATTCCTTGGAATTTTGGTAATATTTTTTATTGTAATTTTTGGTATTTTGATGAGTTATATTATTTCAAGTCCTAAAATAATATAACTAATACACATAATATACAAATAATCACACACATGGTGACATCTAAATATATATTTCCTAAATACATATTTTTAGTCACTTTTATTTATAAAAACCAACCTCCAATATTTATATTTTTGTAACAAAAATTATGGCAAACTTATGTGAAAAAGTGGTGTGTGAAAGTGTTGGTTTTGGCCGAGAACAGGCAAGAGAAGAGGGAGAGAAGTGTGTTAAGTGGTGTGTGAAAGTTATGAAGGTTAAGAACTCTAAGTTCTTACTTATAGTCCATTTCTCTCAATTCTCCAAAGGTTTTTATGTTTAGGAAAGCAATAACATGATCTATTATTAAATTGAAAGAAAATCACGTGGTGGGGGCCATGTTGGGTCATCCCATAGGTGGGGGGTAGTAGGCTTAGGTTATAACCATTAAGTTAGTTTATGGTTGAAATGTAAGTATGTAGTTAGATGTCTAGTTATTAGATATTTATATAGTGTGTTACGATGTTCGGGGACCATAACTAGCTTGGTAATGTTGAAACAGTGCTTCTAGTGAAAATTTGGTTTTTCGGGTGGTGTCCGGTTGTTCGGTTGGTTACCGGTTCGTTAAGGTGCTAAACTATGCAGTTTAGTGTGCTTTATGTTACCTTTTGTGACACTTTTGATTCCCGACACTTAGGAAAGCATTTAGGACCATTTAACCACATTTATGTATGATATTAATTTGTTCAAATGCTGAATTTGCTGATTTCCTGCAGAATTCTGCAGTTTAGGTGAGTTTTAGGCACTTTCCGGCACTTAAACTATCTCTAGGAAGGCAGTTTTATGATCCTTACTTTCCTACACACTATACTAGTGTAAGACTTGGTTTCTGGCCCATTCTAGGTCGCAATACAACGTCTGTCTATTTAATGAACTCCGTCAGTATTTTTCTGATTTGTCTGATAACTGTGCTAACCGTATTTAGTGCATCATTTGAGTCAATAAAGTTCTCATGCAGTAAGGATATATCATTAAGCAATTTGTGATGCACATGTATGTATATGGCAATAATTCAGAAAGCAATTCAAATCATTTATTATAATTCAGCACAATCATTAGCTTTCATGCGGTCTTCACGCTCCCAAGTAAACTCTGGGCCATAACGCGCGTTCCATCTAACCTTGACAAGCTTAACACTACTCCTCCGAGTCTTGTTAACCTTCCAATCTGTAACCTCGACAGGTTCTTCGGTAAAGTGGAGTGTGTCGTCAATGTGAACTTCATCAGCAGGGATGACCACTATATATTGAGTTGGACTTTTCTTCAGATTAGATACATGGAATGTATCATGAACACCATTTAGTTCTGCCGGTAGCTCTAACATGTAGGCTACATAACCAACCCTTTCCAGGATTTTGAATGGTCTGATAAATCGTGGGTTTAACTTACCACGCTTCCCAAAGCGTGCCACACCTTTCCAAGGTGATACTTTCAACAAAACCATATCACCCACTGCTATCACCTGCATCTGCCCAGCATAACAGTGATCGACATTTACGTCCGTAGAGAGCCTCGAACAGTGCAGCTTGAATGCTGGTGTGGTAGTTGTTGTTATAGGAAAACTCAACCAAAGGTAGGTGAGTGTCCCAACTGCCACCCAAGTCCATTACACAAGGACGTAGCATATCTTCAAGCGTCTGAATCGTTCTCTCACTTTGACCGTCCGTCTGTGGATGAAAAGCTGTACTCAGATTCAACTGAGAACCAAACGCTTCTTGGAAGGATTGCCAAATCCTTGACACAAATCTTCCGTCTCTGTCTGAAATGATTGAGACAGGCACTCCATGACGTGCGACTATCTCTCTTAAGTACAGCTCAGCTAGCTTACCTGTGTTATCCTTCTCTCTGATCGGCAAAAAGTGCATAGACTTTGTCAAATGGTCCACGATTACCCAAATCGTGTCATGACCTCTGGGTGTCTTGGGCAACTTCGTTATGAAATTCGTTGAGATCTGTTCCCATTTCCACATGGGTATCTCGGGTTGCTGCAGAAGACCTGAAGGCTTCTGATACTCAGCCTTCACTTTGGCACAAGTCAAACACTTTCCAACATAAGTAGCCACATCACCCTTAAGTCTTGGCCGCCAATAATAATCCTTCAAATCTTGGCACATCTTGTTCGATCCTAGGTGGATCGAGTACCTCGATTTATGAGCTTCATTAAAAATAACATCTCTAAGACCACCAAAGAGGGGAACCCAAATCCGTCCTATAAAATACAAGGTTCCTTCCTCGTTGGGTACCAACTTTTTCTCCATCCCACGGAGATATTCAGCCCTTAAGTTCTCTTTATTATGAGCTTCTCTCTGTGCAGCACGAATGCGCAACGAGAGGTCTGTCTGAACAATCATCTCCAAAGCCCTAACCCTTATGGGCTTAATCCTCTCCTTCCGACTTAAGGCGTCTGCCACCACATTCGCCTTTCCGGGATGATATTTGATTTCGCAATCATAATCATTTAACATCTCAACCCATCGCTGTTGTCTCATGTTAAGCTTTTTTTGATCAAATATGTGCTGAAGGCTCTTATGATCTGTAAAGATCGTGCAGCGAGTACCATACACATAATGTTGCCAAATTTTCAAAGCAAACACCACTGCGCCTAACTCCAAATCATGTGTGGTGTAGTTCTTCTCATGGACCTTCAACTGGCGCGAAGCATAAGCGATAACCTTCTGTCGCTGCATCAGCACACAGCCCAATCCCTGACGCGAGGCGTCACAGTATACCACGAAGTCGTCGGTGCCATAGGGATAAAATAGGTGCATCGCAAAGCTTATTCTTGAGCAATTGAAATGCTTTGTCTCCCCATTCATACTTCTTATCCTTTTGAGTAAGGGAGGTCATCGGTTGAGCGATTTTAGAAAAATCCTCAATGAATCTGCGATAATACCCTACTAAAACCAAAAACTGTCGGATCTCGGTCGGCATCTTCGGGGTTTCCCAATTCTTAATCTCCACGATCTTGGTGGGATCCACATGAATTCCATCTTCGTTTACCACATGACCGAGGAATTGCAATTCATGTAACCAAAACTCACACTTCGAGAACTTAGCATACAGTTTCTCCTTCTTGAGCAGTTCTAAGATAGCTCTAAGGTGTTGCTCATGCTCTTCCTTTGTCTGTGAATAGATCAAAATATCGTCGATAAATACAATCATGAATTTATCGAGATATGGCTTGCAAACTCTGTTCATCAAATCCATAAATACTGCTGGCATGTTTGTCAAACCAAACGGCATCACTAGAAACTCATAATGTCAATAACGAGTTCTAAAGGCAGTCTTTGGTATACTCTCTTCTTGAATCCGCAGCTGGTGATAACCTGATCGAAGATCGATCTTGGAGTAATAACTTGAACCCTGAAGTTGATCGAACAAATCATCAGTTCTCGGCAAAGGTTACCGATTCTTGATGGTTAACTTATTCAGCTCTCTGTAGTCAATGCACATACGAAAACTACCGTCCTTCTTCTTGACAAATAGGACTGGAGCTCCCCAAGGCGAGAAGCTTAGTCTAATGAATCCCTTCTCCAGAAGCTCCTGGAGCTGCGTTGACAACTGATAAGGTGCCTTGGCTACAAGCGCGACGCCTGGAACCAAGTCAATACGAAACTCGACTTGACGTTGCGGCGGCAATCCTGGAAAGTCTTCGGGGAAGACTTTAGGATATTCCCTTACCACAGGGATGTCTTCGAGATTTAGTTCTTCAGCCTCTCTATCAACACCGTGAGCCAAGAAGGCAACACATACTTTACGCAAAAACTTTTGTGCCTTCAAAAAACTGATAATCCGTAGAGGCGTATCATGCTTCTCCCCATGAATCACGATCGTCTCTTCATTCGCCATCAGGACGCGGATAATCTTCTCATGACATACGATCTCAGCTCGGTTACTCGACAACCAATCCATTCCAACTACTACGTCAAAACTTCCCAATTCGATGGCAGAAGATCTAGCGTAAACTCACGCTCTCTAAGCTCTATAACACAACTTCTAATTACTTCGTTTGCTTCTACTAGCTTCCCATTAGCTAGTTCTATCGAGTACGGGATATCTAACTTACTGGCAACTAACCCAAGTATATCCTTAAACTCTAGAGATACGAAGCTATAGTCGGCACCAATATCAAAAAGCATAGATGCAAAATGTTGGTTGATAGGGAACGTACCAGTGACAACGTTTGGATCTTGACGAGCTTCCCTAGCTCCAATGTTGAAAACTCTTCCTTGAGCTTGATTGTTCTTCGGGCAATCCCGCTTGAAATGCCCTACATCACCACAGCCAAAGCAACCTTGGCCGCGACCATTTCCATTCCCATTTCCGCCCTGGTTGTTGTTTGCTCCACAGTTTCCATTACCAGCTTGATTTCCAGATCCACCACGATTTTCATTACCTCCCTGATTATTGTTTCCACATTGGTTTCTATTCCCATAACCGTTTCCACCACGGTTTCCGTTGCCATTACCATTTCCTCTCTGACCACCATTCCCACGACCGGCTCCATACCAGCATGTCTCCTTGGCATGGCCAACTTTTTCGCACGTTTCACACGTTCCAGCTCTGCATCGTCTAGTGTGATGAAACTGACACACATCACATTTGGGCAGGGTGCCCATATACCCTTTTCCTCTGATCTCAGCACTGGTAGCACCAGCTTGTGCCTGAACTGGTGGATTAGCGTCCCTACGCTAGTTGGCATTATTGTTCGCACGGGTACCCTTCTTTAAGTTTGAGAACTTCCTTTTGTTCTCTCCTGATGACTCAACATGAGTCTCCTTCTTCTTTTGCTCAGAGATTGAAAACTTGCCCAATCTAACGGCTTGTTTAGTCAATGCCACGCTCAAATCGATGGCTTCAGTGATCGTTGGAGGCTTCGAAGTAGTCACCATGCTCAGTATTTGGGATGCCAATCCCCAAATGAAACGTTCAACCTGCTTAAACTCTGGCTCTACCATGTAGGGGACAACACGAGACAAATCATGGAATCTCTGCACGTACTCAGCTATCTTAGGACCATCCATTTTCAGATTCTAAAACTCGGTTTCCAACTTCTGAACATCTGCCCTTGAACAGTACTTCTTGCGCATCAGCTCTTTCATCTCATCCCAAGACATCGCATACGCAGCAGCCTCACCCAAGGTTTGAACCTGAAGGTTCCACCACGACAAGGCTCCATCGAGGAATAGTCCAGAAACGTAAGTGACTTGATGCTCGGGCGTACACTTGCTCATTCGCAGCACAGAATCCGTCTTCTTAGCCCATCTTACAAATGCTACGGCACCTCCAGTACCGTCAAAGTTCAGAGGCTTGCAGTCCAGGAACTGCTTGTAAGTACAGCCTGTACGAGCAACATCATTCACAACAAGCATTAGCAAATGCACATGGAAATGTCCAAACGTACTGTAATGTGTCTTAGGTGACTTAAACATTACCGTGAGGTGGGTTATTTCCTACGGTACCTCCGCTGTGTTCAGAGCGTAGGGCCTCATGTTGCGCGATTGCCTGTGAAATTCATTCTTGCAGTTCTGCCTCGGTTGTGGGCAACTGAGTGTTCCTTCGAGGTGGCATCTTCTAAAAGAAGATTGTATAGGTCAGGTCTTAATCGTATAATAAATAATACGTATATATAATAGTGTTTATCTTAACAAGTAAGCATATAGCATCACAATCATGGCATAAACATGTAATTTAACAACGTATTTAATGAGAACATGACGATTGAGCTTTCATTAATCATCGACCACAAAGTATTGTTACATGTTTTACAAATGTATCATATCAAAAGGAACACAGGGTCACACTACCCTTGTCCAACAAGTCTATCAGTCTACAAAAGTCATACAATCAAAAGGTGGTCTCCAAAAGGCTTCACAAGCTAGGCTCAATAGTGGTGCTCTCATCAAAAGCAAAGCAACCTACATAAAACCAAAAACCAACTATGCTGATGGTGGTGGAGGAGGAGGTGGAGGAAAGAAAAGCAAGCTGCGCACATGCGCAAGCTCCTCCTCAAGCTCATAAACATGACGCAACAGATAACTGATCTACTGCTCGACGGTAAGAAATAGAGTATCAAACTCTGGAAATGGAGTGAGAGGTGCAGGAGGATGTGAAAACGGAGACGGTGATGAGCGAGGGGGAACAAAAGCAGGCTGACACGGACATGGCAAAGGACGCTGTGTCATCTCAAGCTCCAAAATCCTACGACTCATGATCTCAAACTGAAGCTGCGGTGATAAAAGTAAGTCATCCCATGTATAACCAGCAAAGTGCGAGGGATGGTAGGGATCTGAAATCGGCATGGTGTATGGTGGGAACCATCGGAATGGCTCATCAAGTGGTGAAGAAGTAAAAGGAGCCAAAGGTGCAGACTGAGGTATGTGTGGGAAAGCTGCTGAAACATGAGAGTCATGACTAGGCTGCTGGCCTGAAGTGCCTTCCCCTGGACGGGGTGCGGATATGTCCTGTAAGAAAACAATGGGTAAATCAACACGATGAACATCAGACTCCACTGGGAGAAAAGGAGCAACATCAGCGGGTGCACGTGCTAGTGGAGGAATGAATGGCTTAATAACAGGAGGGTCAACGGGTGCAGGAACTCGGTCAGGTATGAGGGGTGCAATGTCAGGTATGCCAAAAGGAATAGGGTCATGATCAGGTAAAGGTTCAGGATTAGGTATCGGCTCAGGATCAGCAGGTGCAACATCAGGCTGATCAACAGGAACAAAATCTGGCTCAAGACCAGGCTCAAGCTCGTGTGGAGGGGGTGGTGCAGCTGACATGGCCGCATCATCATCAGAATCAGTGGCATAGCGTCGTAATCCAACTGCCTGCAAGGCGGATGAAGTCACAGACTCAAAGGAATCTGAGACATAGTGCAAACTAGAGTCAGAGGAAATCTCAATAACAGGGATCTCAGGAAGTGGACTAGCAACAACGTCCTCATCTAGCTCTCCATCGCCATGGGCGTCATCGGGAGGACCATCAACACATAGATCAAAATCATCGTCAAACAGATCATCAAAAAGCCAATCCTCAGGAGGGATGACCATTAAAGGAACATGAGCGAGGATCGGTGCCACAATATGCTCACCATCGGGATGCCCGATGATAAGATGATCGTGGACTGGAATGGGAATAACAAAAGGATCCTCTTCTGGAATACCATCAGCAAGCGGTAAGTCGTCTCCAAAATGAGGCAACGTAAACGGCTGAAAGTCGTCGTCATCGTCAGATAGCATATCTGGGTCACTCTCAGTATCGGATGTAAAGATCTCTGGCTCCGGGGCGATCTCATCATCGGAAACAATAGCCAAAGGGTCATCAGTATAGGACAATCCGCTCTCGGATGACAACATAGTGTCTGTAACAGAACAATCACAACATATGCACATATATTAACCACTAACATCAAGTATGCAAGCAAAGTCAATTCATCATGAAATCATGTATCCTCGTGATTTCTCACGAACCCTTTCTATCCTTCCTAGTCTCCCAGACTAAACCACCAAAGTAACCATGCATTGTGTTTCTTGTCTTTCCATCTGTAAAAATGTTTGTTTCCTGGATCCGGGCGTTTTGTGTATGCAATGAAAACATGTTGTAAAAATATTTTCGTGAGAGCCCTAATGATTGTAGTCTAGACTAGAGAAGGAATCCAAGTTCGCTACAATCGAAGCTCTGATACCAAACTGTCACACCCTGACTTTTGCGAAAGCGTGATTATGTGTGACTTGCTTAATATCATTGCATTCAATCATAACAACAACTATATGATAAAACCAAATATGATCATCCATTAAATAAGTTTAAAAACATAACAACGACTTTGTCTTGAAACAGAGACTTCGAATTCGAATTACAAACTATACGAATTGTTTAGAGTTCCATAAGTACTCAACAAAAGACTTTAGATAAAACCAGGCTTTGGAAGATGTGTCTGGTCCAGGATAAGACCCACTATCCAAATCCTAAGACACCGGATGACATCTTTTATTCTTAACATAACTTGAAACATCCAAGCGCCCGCTAGATCCACATTTAATTCCCTGAAGTACATGTAGTTTGAAAAACAACAACAAAAGTTGAGCGAGTTCATGTGTTTGTTTGTGTACGCGAATAATCCTTTGAAATCATTGTAAATATGTATGTATGTTTGTAAACTCCGGTATGAAAGCAAATAAGGATACAGATCAATTAATGGTTTGCAAGGCCATTAACAAGTGTGCGACGGCGTAGGAAGGCTCAAACCTAGCAGATCTTGTACCGGGCCTCCGGCTGTAAGACATAGTCACCTCTTGGGCCAAACCCCGGTCCACATGGATGTGGGCTCGCTACACCCAAACATTTCTATCACTCATGCCCCTCGGTCCTAACACAAGGATTAACGGTCTTAGGAGTGTGCCTACCCATTCACATCATCTACTATGCAACCCTTAGCTAACCATACCAATTGTAATCATTTGTAAACATTTTGAAACATGTACTTCACCCCTGAAGTTATAAAACCAAAAATAGTTAAAAGAAAAAGGGGACATGAACTCACAGTTTTGCGTTCTTCGAACCCGGCTGTAACCCAAAGTTTCCGCTGGTGTACACGACTACCTACAACGTACTACGATCTATTAGACGAGTGGGTCGTGCCTTGACTTAGTATTAGTTAGTGTCTTTGAGTTACGTTTCATTTTTTTCAATATTATTCCAAGTTATATAATTATTTGTTAAAATAATAAATATTTTAACTTAAATTATATTTATTAAATTTCGGAATAATTGTTAAAACAATATATATTAACTTGATACTTTTCAAGCATTTATACATGTATGTCCTTCCCAAGGATGGGTGTATTTGTATTCGTATTCTTAAACTTGTATATTTTTGCCATGTATTGGTGTCGTATTCCAGAGTGTATTTATACGTACAAGAATACGTATTTTCTTGTAATTGTTAAGTATTCATATACTTAATTTTGTATTAATTTTTCCGGAATAACATCTCTAGTAAAAATACATTAATATATAGTTCCAAAATATATATTTTAAGAAATATTACTTAGAAATATTATTCATAACTTTTCCCTTGGAAAAAATATTTATAAATCTAAAAAATAATATATTTCCAAGTCTAACTTAGAAAGTATATAAACTTATTTTTCATCCAATATTATATTTCAAGTTTATTTGAGAAAATATATATTTCTTCCAAAAATAATATATTTTCTAATAGTTTCCAAGAAAAATATAGTTTCACTTGCCAAAATTAATATATTTTCTCCTTATACAAAATATGATATGTTTTGTAATAATTGTAAAAATCATATTTTTGTTTCCTTGGTGTCCAAAATATTATTTATCAAAATATACATGTGAATAAATTTTCGGGAATATTTTTGTGAATTATATTCCTTTGTTCGGTTTCACCAATAAATTGGGTATTCTTTGTATATTTATTCCTTGAAATTTTGGTAATATTTTGGATTGTAATTTTTGGTATTTTGATGAGTTATATTATTAAAGTCCTAAAATAATATAACTAATACACATAATATACAAATAATCACACACATGGTGACATCTAAATATATATATTCCTAAATACATATTTAGTCACTTTTATTTATAAAAACCAACCTCCAATATTTATATTTTTGTAACAAAAATTATGGCAAACTTATGTGAAAAATTCCATGGTTCAAAATACACTTGTAAATATTTGTTTAGAAATATTTTTCTTAGTGTTTAATTTTTAGAAAAGTTTTGCCATAGTTTCCCCTAAAAATTGAGGTTTCCATGCCTTAAAGGCATATCATTTCTTTTGTAAATCAACACAATCAACCAATAATCAACAATAAACAATCTACACTTACCAATTTTGCCAAAAACAAGCATAAACTACCACTTCATGAACTTGAAAATTTATAAAAATTTGTAGTAACTTACTAGTGTATTTAGTAAGCCTTGTTACCCTTTAAAGTGTGGTTAATTCTTTAAAAACATCATTTTTAAAGAAAATAGATCTTTACAACTTGTAGTCACATTTTCTAAAAATGTTTCTTTGTGAATTTTTCTTGTTAAACATATGTTTCTACCCTTGTTTATCCTTTAAAATGAGGTTTATTTATTTAAGAACCAAGATTAAGTAAAACTTGTACTTTTAGCTTGGTTTCTTGAAAAATCACTCTTGAAATCTTAGATTTACAAGACTTGCAACTCACTTTAATCATCATTTTACAAGAAAACAATATATTCTTTCAAGTTCATGTCTTTCATGAGGATGATCTATTAACCTCTAACATGTTCATCCTCTCATCTTGCTAGATTATGTTTTTAATCATGATCTAGCAAGATCATATGACGATCTACATCATTTACATAAGAAATCAACAATCAACAAGTAAATCAACACATAAACAACATAGTTTCTTCATGATTTAAGCTTATGTTCAAGTTTTATTCTCTTGATTCTTAGTGTTCTTCAAGTTAATCATCATGTATGTTGGACCGTGTTTCGACCCTGAATAGTCAGTAGAGAACGTTCATCTTCACGTACGAAGGCGGAATCAACGTAAATGAAGTTACAACAGCTTTCCTATTCAATTCCTTTCCTTTTATTGCTTTCTGATATAAATTTGACAGAGTTTCAGTAACAAAAGCTCTCAACAGATCCGCTTCAACATACACGACTGAATTGAACAGGTTCGCTTGAACTGACTATATATAGTCTTCATGGTTCCGTTTATACGACATGCCATATAAGCGAACCTATCAACTTAACCCTATAAGCGAACCTATTATATGACAAATAAGCGGACCTATTAGCCTATATGACACAAAAGCGAAACTATAACAACACAATGTACACATAAGCGGATCTATCAACATATAATCTAATTTTGACTTTCAAGACCCTATGTTGACCTATCTTGACCTAAGACGTAATGCAGACGTAGTCAACAGACATTCCATGCATCAACAGACTCCCCCTTGGATGTTGACGTAGTCTTCAGCTCCTGAGTCTTCAGTCTTGGTCTTTTCTCCAACTCTCTGTCTTCATATCATAATCAATCTATCTTCACAGGTTTAAAATCACAATCTGACTCCATCTTCAAACTTCCCTTTAGCTGTTGATCCAGACTCCCCCTTTCACAGACTCCCCCTCTCGATATGCTAGAATCTGAGAGATCTGGTTCAAGCTTTGACATTTAGCTTCCGTTGGGAATAATGAAGTCCAAACCTGTTACTCAACCAATAACATTACACTTCTATCTTTTCAATAAAAAAATCACAAACTCAAACAGCTTTAGAAATCCACTCAAGTATTCAGGTCCAAATTAATGGCCCTGATTACTCAATTAATCTACCAAGTTCAATTTAATGACCTTGGTTGATCATTTGACGAATCAAACTGATTTGGTAAAAACATTTTCACTTTTTCTAAAAACAATGTAACAAGCATCAACTTAATGAACTTGTTTTAACTTTGAAAACATCTTCAAACTTCAACAAAGTAAGCTCTCCTCATTCTTCAGCTCAGAACTTTCCTGCATCTGCTTCAATCTCTGAGAATCCAACAATCAACTCTCTACTTTGGTTTGTCAAAAATAAAGCAGAAATAAAATCTTTTTGGATTTTTTTTAATGTTTTCTAAACTAAGAAATGAAATAACAGAAAACTTTAAATTGCAGAAATTTAAACTATATACAAACTTATTTTTTGCGAGCGTGTCAGGGAATCATATCAGCTTTTCAGACAAATAACTAGTACCGTTAAGCTTAATTACATGCTCAGACTTAAACAATTCATCTCGATTGTCGATATACTGATCCATCTTAAATTCTCACACAGATTTCAATCTATTCAGGATACGATTTAGATGTTTTATGAACTTAGCTCAATTCATGTGTCCCACCTCTTGAATATACTCCCGTATCCAGAATCCCAATATTCAGTCTTACAGGTGAGTATACTACAATGATATTTGTACATAAATTAGGTATGCGAGGGCCGAGGGATCTCAGGTCGATACTTCTGTATGCGCAGAGAGATATCAGCTTCGACTTTTCAGTATGTCCCCTTTAGAGGATCTTTTAGCTACAACAGCAGCGACTATCAATTTTATTGTTTCATCTGCATGCTGAGGGTTTATGGTGTGTTTCAAGCTTTTGGTGAAAGTATTATCCAAGGACTAGGTCAGAACTTCCATTCAGCAGAAGTCCCGGAATAATACCCCAGACATCATTGAGTATAAAAACCTAGTATATCAGAATACGAGACCTTTCAAACGAGATTTCAGGGGTTACCTATATATCCAAGTAGTGTTCCCCACGAATTTCACAAGTTTGAAATTTTAGGTTTATATCCCGAATAAATCTTACTAAATGTGCGAAAACCTATCGACACATCATCAGTGAAACTGTTTAACTCATTTAGACTTTACAAATCTTTAGCATACTGTAATTGTCTAGCCAATGTACTATCATTTTCCCTATATACACAAGCTCTTTTTCAATTTTATCATGTTTTTGTATTTTTGCATTTTTTACTGTTTTTGTATTTTCTGAAAATATATCCATTTACAACTATCTACTCCCCCTAAATACCAAAACACGTAAAAAATCTACAAACCATTGCAGATTGTTTCTCGTCTTCATCCGCAACAGTACTGTCATCAACGCTCACAATTCCATCCGACACCGAAAGCAATTTCATACCATTAAGTTTTAACAAATATTGAAACCGATTTTTATCAAAAGCTTTGGTATGTAAATCAGCTTTTTGTTCGTCAGTGTGGATTTTCTCAATTCGTATCAACTTTTTCTCGAAGCAATCGCGAATAAAGTGATGACGAATCTCTATATGTTTAGTTTTAGCGTGATGTACTGGATTCTTAGTTATATTTATTGCGGCCTCATTATCAACAAACAGAGGTGTGTTAAGAAACTGCAAACCGTAGTGGCGCATCTGTTGCTGTATCCACAGGATCTGAGAGCAGCAACTGCTAGCAGAAACGTACTCCGCTTCACATGTAGATAATGCCACAGACGTTTGTTTCTTACACTGCCAGGTAACCAATCTAGGACCAAAGAACTGGCATCCTGCAGTTGTTGATTTGGTATTGACTTTGCAGCATCCGAAATCCGAATCGGAATACCCTTCGAGCGTAAAATCGCCTTTTCTAGGATACCACAACCCAAATGTGGGTGTTCCTTTCAAGTAACGTAATATCCCCTTGACAATGATCATGTGCGAAGCTCTCGGATTAGATTGATATCTTGCTGCGAGGCACGTTGGGTACATGATATCAGGACGTGAAGCAGTTAGATACATCAAAGAACCTATCATGGAACGATAGAACGTTTCATCAGCCCTATCTCCGGTGAGATCTGGATGAATCCCATGATTAGTCGCAAGTGGGGTAGCAGCTGGAGTAGAACTTGACATTCCAAATTTCTTTAGAATATCATGCCCCCATTGATGACATTTCGAATTTTTGCTTCATCACCTGTTCGAAATCTTTGCACAATTTCTCATTCGTTGACCCAAAAATTATATCGTCTACATAAATCTGAACGATCAGAAGATGTCCGTCGACCTCTTTAGTGAAGAGAGTGGCATCCACTTTTCCACGTATGAACTTGTTAGCGAGTAGGTGTTGAGACAAAGTCTCGTACCAAGCTCTCGGGGCCTGGTGTAAACCATACAGCGCTTTGTCCAATAGGTAGACCTTGTTCTTGTGGATTGGGTCAGTAAAGCCCGGCGGCTGACCAACATAAACCTCCTCTTTGACCTTCCCATAAAGAAACGCCGATTTTACATCCAACTGATAAACTTTGAAGTTCTTCCAAGACGCAAATGCTAGGAAAATTCTGATAGCCTCTAGTCGTGCTACAGGAGCATAGACTTCTGTAAAATCAATCCCCTCCTGTTGACTAAAGCCCTGAACAACGAGTCGAGCTTTGTTCCTTACAACCACTCCTCTGTCGTCTCTCTTACACTTGAATACCCATTTTGTATTGATTTTCCTTTGACCATCCGGTAAATCCACTAGCTTCCACACTCCTAACTTTTCAAACTGACTTAACTCTTCTTGCATTGCAATGACCCAAGAGTCTTCAGTAAGCGCCTCTTTATAAGTTCTCGGTTCGACCTGCGAGATAAAACAACTTAATGAAAATTCTGTTTGTAAAGGTGCTACTGTAGAATAAAAACATGTTAAGCCCTGGTCTATTTGACGTCTTGTACGAACGCCTGAATGCAGTTCTCCTATGATCAACTCCTCTGGATGATAAGAAAAAGTTCACGGCATCACTTCGCTTGGAACATCAACATTTCCCTCCAGATTAGTAACATTCTATTCTGCATCTTGTTCACCAACTTGGTTTGTTTGACTTGAAAACTGGATCTGCTTCCCCTCAGGATCTGAATCACCATGATCAAATACGGGCATGTTGTCAGCTTCTTGATTATCATTCACATCCGAATGATTACCAGGAGCAACTTCATCATCATGTTCACCAGCATTGCTAGGACCTGCTTCCTCATCATTTGAAGTTTCCTGAGGTCTTCTAAAATACTCCGCTGGGAACCTGAGCTGCGACTCATACTCTCGCAAAATATCCAGCTCATCAAAGAAATCTTCATCTTCCTCTGATTCTTCTCTCATGTCAAACGAATCCCAAAGTTTGTCATAATGATATCGCCATGAATCACCAGGATTCTGTGGCGGCATAGTGTGACCTTGACATTCAACATTCGCTGCTTCAATAACCCGCTTCTCACTTGGAACGAAGACACGTCGCAATGGATTGGCATAACCAACAAATATTCCCTCAATGCACTTCGGACCAAACTTTCCATTAGGCTCTATAACTGTACAGGGTGACCCGAACGGTTCTAGACACTTCAAATTCGGTTTGCGGTTATTGATTAGCTCAAAACATGTCTTGTTGAACTTCTTGACAGTAAGAACCCTGTTGAGCGTATAGCATGCGGCAGAAACAGCTTCAGCCCAAAAATTAATCGGTAATTTTGAATCTGCGAGCATAGTTCTAGCCGTCTCGATTAGCGTTCGATTTTTACGTTCTGCGACTCCATTCTGCTGCGGAGTGTACGGAGCACTAAACTCATGCAGTATACCTCGTTCATCACAAAATTCTTCCATCTTACTGTTTTTGAATTCAGTACCATTATCACTTCTAATTCTACTGATAGGCCTCTGGTACAGATTCTCAATTCTATTGAACAACGCCATTAAACTATCAAATGTTTCGTCTTTCATTTTCAAAAATGAAACCCACGAAAATCTGGAATAATCATCAATTACGACCAAATAGTAATAATCTCCTGTAATACTCTTGACATTCACAGGACCAAACAAATCCATATGAAGTCTTTCCAGAGGTCTCGAAACTGAATTGACTTGCTTTGTAGGGTGTGACTTTTTCTTCTGTTTGCCTTTGACACAACTAATGCACTCCCCTTCCAGATGAAAACCTTTGACATGAACTCCTGTGACCAAATCGTGATGCACCAAGTGATTCATCTTCCTTAGGTGAATATGCCCCATCTTTCGGTGCCACAATCTTGATTCTTTCTCAGTTGCTCTGGACACAAAACAATGAGCCTGACCCTAGGTTGTAGTAGCTACACTCATGTCCAACACGTACAGATCATTGACTCTTGGTGCCCTCATGATGATCCATTCCTCAGGTATCACAAATCCCAGTTTCAAGATCAAACATTCTTTGTCAGTGAAGTGAGTAGTATACATCCTGTCACAGATCTGGGAGATACTCAGCAGATTGTTCTCCAGCTCAGCGATGTAGTTAACTCTCTCAAATGTTACGATTCCGTTGGATAACGTTCCTTCACCTATAATCTTTCCTCCTTGATTACCAGCAAAACCTACGTAACCACCATTTATATTTCTCACATCATACAATAACGCAGTCTTCCCTGTCATATGTCGTGAAGCTCCACTATCCATGATCCATCTGGATACAAGTTTTGGAAGATCCTGCACATAACAGACTTTGACTTAAACAACTTCAAGAAAGATGCCGATTCATGCTTCGCGATCCAGGAAGCTCCGGCAATTCAAACTGCTTAGTCAAACATGGAGTCCACCCAGGCCTCATCAGCCTTAGGTGTAACCTTGACTCTCGCAATTTGAATTTTGAAATTTTCAACCTTGAGAGGTGGGAAATTTGCATCATAATCAACCGTAATTGATTCTTCAACCTTTTTCACCTCAAAAGTTGAAATTTTCTTCTCATTTTTTGGCTTCCAAACTTGTTGAGATAATGCAACCCTTTTGTAAAATTTGTCGTTTTTAGTTACCCACTTCTATACGGGTTCATTTTTCACATTCTTTTTCTCAACAACGATTGGTGTTTTACCCTTCACATCAACTTTCTTCTGTTTAGTCTTCACAGTTTCAGTCTTAGGCTTCACATTGGTACACTTTCGTGCAATGTGACCAACTTGATTACATCTAAAACAAGTTCGAGTATCAGTCACTCGACTAGTGCCTTCAGACTGAGACTGAGAAGCTCTTTTGTCAAAGAACTCTTTGTTTGATTTTGAAAAAAAATCTTTTTCTTCATCAGCAAGTGAACTCGAACTGTTCACAAACTTTTTCTTCTCGACAAACCTCTTGTTTGGAACATTTCTTTTCTGATACGATTTACCCCCTGATAACCACCCGACCAGTTGTTTCTGTTGTTATTATAAAAACGCGGTGGATTAACAGCTTTCTTGTTGTAAACTTATCTTTCTCAAAACTCAATTTGCATTTTGTTTTACTCAGATTGTTCACTTCTGACAACTCAACTTCGACTAACTTGAAAACATTTGTCAATTTGTTCATGTTAACATTCTCTATCGGAAACTCTGAATCCGAAAACAACTTATCAGATCCCGACATCTTGTACATGACAAGAATAGGTTCATCATTTAAGTTGTTCTTGGTCTTTTGTTTCGGAATGTATTTGTCCAAGAAACACCCATCTTCCTCAGTAGTGTCACTATCTGTTTTAAGCACATTTTCAACAACATTTTTTACCACATCATTTTGGACACTATCGTCATCGGAAGATGTGAACGTGACATCAATGTTCTCCGGAAGTTTAACTTTACTTTCTTCCTCAAGTTCAACCAACCCAGATTGTTTTTTCGTGTAGTGATCAAGAACAGGTGGTGGAACTCTATGAAAACCCACCCCGGTTCCATCAGAATACACGTCTTCGCCAGCTTTGTTTTTCCCAATAGGTTTTGGAACAATATGTTGCAAAACAAAGCTTGCGGAGCTATAGCTGTTAAGCTTCAACTGGATTCGCTCGTTTTCAATTTCAGCCTCTTGAACTTTAAGTTTCAAATTAGCAATTTCATCCAGTTGTTTGTTGATTGATTCTTCTTTTACTCTCAGCATTGCTTTTAAATATTCGTTTTTTTTTTAAAGTTTTACCATTTCGATCATCACTATCTTTCACTGTGCTTTTGAGTTTTTCAAACTTTTCAGAAATCTGACGGTTTTCAAGAATTAACTTTTCAATTTCTTGTTTAACCTTTTCATGTTCAATTTTATCAGTTTCAATTTGAGCAGTTAATTCTTTGATCCGTTCAGTTGAAGCTTTAACTGTTTTGTCACGACCAAGAATTTGATTCTCAACGCTTCTGACCTTTGCTGTCAGATCTTTAATTTTCTCACCGTTGAGATACGTGACAGTATTACAAAATTTGCACTCTTTATTGCAATTTTTGCAATCAACATTTCCTTCGATCTTTATACCTGATGCATTCGTTGATGAGTTTAGACTGACCTGGCCTTTTGACTCAGACACGGAGTTAGAGTCTACCTCAAATGCTTTAGCAGCCAGCACTTTGTCAGCCATTTTTCCCAGGTTCTCTGCAGTCAATTCCTGCGTTGTATCGATAATGCCAGTATCAATCTTCTTTGCTTTTTCGATCTCTTCTTTCTCCTTTTTCTCTTTCTCTTCTTTCTCTTTCTCTTCTTCTTTCATTTTCTCGGTTGGAGTTCCCCACCATTTGTTTTGCCAATACTCATCCTCTTCTTTTATCTCCTTGATGATGGCTTCCAAATCAAGCGTTTTGTCATCAATCGCAATATTTCCATACTCATCAAGATAACACTCCCAATCTGGATCCCATCTTCTTGCTCTTCTAGCTTCCAGATAGATACGAGAAATTCTAATGATTCTGTTTTCAGCAATCATTTTCCTATAGTTATACTTCTGCTCTTCAGTACGATCATCTTTCCACGGAATAGGTTCATCGTTTTTCGCCATGAATGCGTAACCAACCGCATCTTCTTCCGGTAGAACCTCTTTGCTCCAATCATACCCCTCATCATCGTAAATCACCGCAAGAGCTCTAGATTTCTCTCTGTTGTCTTCAGACTGCTTCAATCTAGGCGGCTCAGATTTATTTTGATGATAAATCGCCTTCTTGTAGTAATCATCTCTAAAAGGGTTTTCTGACTCATCAGCATAAGCGTTCCTGCATTCTCGTTTAAAGTGACCTTTCTGCTTACACTTGAAGCATGTCACCTTGGATTTATCGAACCCCAGCTTAGTAGATGGCCCACCAATCGTCTTTCTGCCCGTTATTTCCATGAAACGCTGTGCTCTAGGAACAGCACTTGCCATAGCCCAACGAATATCAATCAGCTCCATTTCTTCGGGATCTATCTGGTCATAATCTTCCTTCGTCAGGTTGGTATTGCTAATCTTTCCAGCTACTAACCCTTCGTATGATACCAACACCGACGCCAAAAAGACCATTTGTTGCTTAGCCGACTCCTCGTCAAAATTCTGTGCATTCTTCAAATCTATTGCAATGTTTCATTGAAACTTCGCATCAGAATGACTTGCAGATGATGAAGATCCACCGTGATAACCACTGTGACTTCCACTGCTTTGACTGCTTTGACTTTCTTTGCTTGCTGTCGACACATTCTCAGCAGAAAATGCAGTCTTTGGAGAAGTTCTCCTTTTGGCATCATGCTTTTCGGATAATATAGATCCAAATTCTGCTGGTAAGATGAATGATTGACTTTGTACGTCTTCTTCAGTTCCAATTCGTGACTTTCAAGTCTCTCAATCACTAAATCTGGAGTCAACTTTGCAGGCTCAATAGTGTTTTTCAGCATAAGCGCATAATATCTCCAATCCATCTCGTCTGGTAATGAATCGAACAGTTTATCAACAAGTTCTTCATCAGAATATCTGATATCATTTCTTGCTAATTCCAGCTTCAGATGACCGAACCTTTCTATCATTTTACAAACTGATTCATTCTTAAGACAACCAAACATATCAAACTCTTTCCTAAGAAGTTTCTTTTTACTTTTTACAATTTCAGTACTTCCTAGACATTTCTTTTCTAGCTTTTGCCAAAGATCTTTTGCATTTGAATAATCGATCAAAGAGATTATGCTCTCCCGAACCGACTGAAATAACAAAGCCACACATTTTTGCTCAGCTACAAATGCATCAATCTCTTCAGCTGATCTTAACGCTTCACCAATTTTGTTTCCATTGGCATAACCGTTCTTCAAACTTTTCCAGCTGGGAAATGCGAAAGCCATCAGCCAATCTTCAAACTTTCTAGACCACCGATTGTATTCCTCGATAGCCATTAGCTTTGGGGGTTTATTGAATGTTCCGAAGGCACTTTCCGATTCCCAAGCTTCCTTTTTCTTTTCTTTCGGCGGATTCTCATTCGTATTGCTTGAAGACGTATCATCGTTTCCGGAATATCCCGTGAACGCGTACATGTCGCTGAACGAATTCAAGAAAATATCATCCATTTTGAATGTACCTGCAAAATCAGCAAACACTTAGACACGTTTTCGAAATTTTTGAAAGTGATGACTGATAAGCGAAACTATCAGCAATGATGACAAACAAGAGAAACTGATAAATGTCAGATAAGCGGAACTCCAATGTCCGAATAAGCGAACCAGGTATTGTCCGGATGAGCGGAACTATCACTTGATCAAATGAGCGGACCTGGTAAATGTCCGTTCGAGCGGAACTTCAAGGTTCGTTCAAGCGGATCTACTCAGTCTGGATAAGCGGAAATGAAAAATTGTCCGTTCAAGCGAACCTAATTTGTTCGTTCGAGCGGATCTACACTGTTCGTACGAGCGAAAGTGTCTGAATGAGCGGATCTAATATGTAATTTCAAGCGGACCTATCGATGTCCGTAAAAGCGGATCTCACAACTTACCCAATTTTAACCATTTTTAAGCCAAGTTTTAATCCGAAACTTTCTAGGGTTTGTTATTACAATGTTTCGCACGATATACTCAAAAATCAGACAATTTCAACCGTAGGAACCACTTCAAATCGAAAAAGTATGAGAGAAAGTGAGTAGAAATCAGAGAAATCGGTAGAATCAAGCTGTAGTAGTATGAACTCCTCGTCCTGAGCTCTGATACAACTTGTTGGACCGTGTTCCGACCCTGAATAGTCAGTAGAGAACGTTCATCTTCACGTACGAAGGCGGAATCAACGTAAATGAAGTTACAACAGCTTTCCTATTCAATTCCTTTCCTTTTATTGCTTTCTGATATAAATTTGACAGAGTTTCAGTAACAAAAGCTCTCAACAGATCCGCTTCAACATACACGACTGAATTGAACAGGTTCGCTTGAACTGACTATATATAGTCTTCATGGTTCCGCTTATACGACATGCCATATAAGCGAACCTATCAACTTAACCCTATAAGCGAACCTATTATATGACAAATAAGCGGACCTATTAGCCTATATGACACAAAAGCGAAACTATAACAACACAATGTACACATAAGCAGATCTATCAACATATAATCTAATTTTGACTTTCAAGACCCTATGTTTGTAACATCCGTTAAAATAGATTCCCGAAATCCGACCCGTTTTGAAATTCGAATCCTAACCTTGAACCAACGGAAATCTTTCGCCAATTAAGTAACCGTCGAAAGATTATTACAGGGTTAATTATCTGTGTAATTAATTATTTATTTTGTTAAAAAAAACAATATAGTAATTAATTAATTAATTTAATTAATTTAAAGGTTATTTAAATAACCTAGTTAGGTATATGAAATCAAACTCAAACCAAGTTAATTTAGCTATTTATTTAACTCCTTAAAATGGAGGGACTATTTGTGTGTTTAATTGAAGGTATAATAAAAAAAAAACTAAAACCCTAATCCCCTCATTCTTCATTCAGCCGACACCCCACCTTATTTCCCTCCCAACCCTTTTGGCTACATCATATGAACAATCAATACACAAAACCCCTACACATTCATCACCTCCAAACAAATCTCATAGTAACCTGCATCATGACCCCTCCTGTTCTTCTTCGAGTTGACGGTCGGCCACCACCGATTCACGGTGGCGAAGTACGGCAGCGACGCCATGAAACAGAGAGAGGAAGATCGAGATGAGAGAGAGAGCTAGCGAAGAGAAAGAGAGAGAGAGAGAGAGATTGAGACGAGAGGGAGAAACAGCGGCGGCAGCAACGCCGCTCACGGCGGCGGTGGTCCGGTTAGTCTTGGTTCTCGGGTCGTGTTCTCGGTTCAGTTCCAGGTTCAAGAACAGTTCGGGGCAGCCATGTTTTCGGCGGCCCGTGATGACAGTGGTGGCTCGTTTCAGCGTTTGTTTGACTCGTGTCGCGTCGGCTCGGTCCAGATTCGGTTCAATTCAGGTATCGGCTTCAACTTAGTTCTGATTCAGTTTTGGGTTCGGTACATGGTTCGGTTCTGTTTCGGTTATGGTTCAACCGTGTCAGTTTAGGTTGCGGGGTAGCTCGGGTGACGTCCGGGTCAGCTCAGTTGGTTCGGTTTCAAAGCTCAGGTCATACTCCGGTTCAGTTCCGTTCAGTTTATTTCGATTCTGTCAACTGCCAGTCAACTTGGTCGACTTTAACGGGAAACTCGGTAAATTGTTAAATAAAGCAAGTTTCGTTTATATATCGTTGCTCATATTAATTATTTATTAACCATGCTTGAACCGTCATATATAGTTTATATTCTATAAACATTCGCCAACTTTACAAAAGTATTCGTACGTTGAGTATGTTATTGAGATTATTGCGTTTTGGAAAGATATATCGATACGTTAGTTGTCGGGATGGTCCAAAAACAGAGGAAACTCTGCCCGATTTTCGTAAAATATATTTATATTTTTTTAGCCAAAACACTAATGGAAATGTATCGGGACTCAAAGGAAGTTTATAAATATAAACGAGGTTTCTTTTAAATATATAACAATTTTTTTATTTATTTTTATTCATTTTTTTTACTATACAAAATTACATTTTATGCCACTCGTGTAATATACGAGGTTTTTAAAAATATAACTTTTTATTATGTAGTATATAAATTAAAGTTATTCATTTCATATAATATATTGGGTTTATAAAGATATAACTTTTTATTGTTCGATATATAAAACTTCATGTGCTCAACCCGTATAACACATAAGGTTCTTAGAAATACAACTTTTTATTATGTAATATATAAATTTACATTTATTCAACCCACGTAATAATCAAGATTTCTTTAGTATATATTGTTTTATTATTTGGTATATGAAATTACCTCTATTCGACTCGCGTAATAAACGAGACTTTTAAAGATATATACTTTTTCCTTCATTTTATTATTTGGTATATAAAATTACATTTACTCAACCCGTGTAATACACGGGGTTCTAACCTAGTATACGTATATATATATATACTTATTCACCGACAAGTTATACTTTAAATTTCCCCTTCTAATCATCTGTCGTAATTTCGTTTATTCATACACCATCGTTTGCCCATATAGGGTGACATCGGTGTTTCATTCTCCTAATCTCATACACTCGTCAACACTTGGATAATCGGAAGAAATTGCAATTATGTGAGTATACTCGAACCCATTTCTACTTTTAAACACTTTGGGTGCAACATGTATTCTATATTAAACGCACGTGACACTTGAAACTTATTTGAAACATACTCTATCCATCTAAACATGAAAACATGAAACTTGTGATACTTGAGACTATTTTGTGCTATGTGAACGTTTAATCCATGTGTGTAGTTCCGCCTTAACAATAGTAGCGCTATAGGGGTAATGCACCTCCCCCATTTGTAGTCGAGGGGTATTGTTAGGAGGAGACATATTAACCTCCCGTGAAACTTTGGGTTAGGTACTTTAACGCATTGGAAACTTGGGCTATCACTTGGACTGCGTAAACTAGCATGGCTGAAACTATTTTATTATGTTCATGTTGGATATGAGTTTTTATTCTATTATGCTATGTAAACAAACTTGTATACTCGCTCTTTGCTTTTGCATTGAAACTCTATTTTAATACATGTTGCAGGTTGATTATTGAAGTATGGATGATTGATGAAACAAGTTTAGGGTGGCTAGATACACACCTAAATTTATCTATCTTTTGTTGTTATGTTACTTGTTGAAACAATGTTGTTATTTCCTTTTAAATTTTGTATGACATTTAGTTTTGAAATGAAATTTGAATTAAATTAAATATTGTCACATAGTGTTATGACGTCTCTAGCAATCTATACACACTTCGTCTCATCCCGATGTTTCCGCCATCGGTTGGGGTGTGACAATGTTGACCTATCTTGACCTAAGACGTAATGCAGACGTAGTCAACAGACATTCCATGCATCAACAATGTATCATCTTTTAACCACTTAGATAAGATGTAAAATGGAAGGATTAGTGTTCTTACCACTAGCTCAAGGCTAGGGATGATCAAGAGAAGAAAAGAGGTGGATAAAAGCAAATAGAGAAGCTCCTTGAACTTCCGAAAGCTCCTAGCTTCCTTATGCAACCTCTAACACCTTTGTATAAGCTTGGAATGTATGGAAGATGATTGAATGAAGTTGATGATGGTGGTGTTGGTTTCGGTCGAGAACAAGCAAGAGAAGAGGGAGAGAAGTGTGTGAAAGTTATGAAGGTTAAGAACTCTAAGTTCTTACTTATAGTCCATTTCTCTCAATTCTCCAAAGGTTTTTATGTTTAGGAAATCAATAACATGATCTATTATTAAATTGAAAGAAAATCACAAGGTGGGGGCCATGTTGGGTCGTCCCATAGGTGGGGGGGGGGGGCGAGTAGGCTTAGGTTATAACCATTAAGTTAGTTTATGGTTGAAATGTAAGTATGTAGTTAGATGTTTAGTTATTAGATATTTATATAGTGTGTTATGATGTTCGGGGACCATAACTAGCTTGGTAATGTTGAAACAGTGCTTCTAGTGAAAATTTGGTGTTTCAGGTGGTGTCCGGTTGTTCGGTTGGTTACCGGTTCGTTAAGGTGCTAAACTATGCAGTTTAGTGTGCTTTATGTTACCTTTTGTGACACTTTTGATTCCTGACACTTAGGAAAGCATTCAGGACCATTTAACCACATTTCTGTATGATATTAGTTTGTTCAAATGCTGAATTTGTTGATTTCCTGCAAAATTCTGCAGTTTAAGTGAGTTTTATGCACTTTCCGGCACTTAAACTATCTCTAGGAAGGCAGTTTTATGATCCTTACTTTCCTACACACTATACTAGTGTAATACTTGGTTTCTGGCCCATTCTAGGTCTCAATACAACGTCTGTGTATTTACTGAATTACGTCAATATATTTCTGATTTGTCTGATAATTGTGCTCACTGTATTTAGTGCATCATTTGAGTCAATAAAGTTCTCATGCAGTAAGGATATATCATTAAGCAATTTGTGATGCACATGTATGTATATGGTAATAATTCAGAAAGCAATTCAAGTCATTTATTATAATTCAGCACAGTCATTAAGCTCTAATCATGGTTTAATAGTTGTACGGATACCTGGAATTTTGATAGTTGTCACATATTTGATATCCTAGTGATATAATATCATAAATTAACCACGCTTTCAGAATGTTTATGACCATGACATCAGTTTACTCGCAAGCTCCTTTTATAAGTTGTAAAATTACCAAAATGCCCTTATGAGGCATAATTTGATTTTAAAACCTTAACGGGCATACAAGTTGATATCCTAATGATATTATAACTTGTTTAAAGTGTATTGGCATATGGAACTTGTTCATGACTCTTTCGGTTACCCGTCATCGCACATACGCCTACGGTTAGACTTACGTAACTAGTTTAAATAAGCTTACCGAAAAGGGTTTAACCTCGCCGTTTTGATCTCAAAATCTAGAATATACAATGTTTACCCATATTATACAAGTCCTAGTACTTGTTGGATTTTAACCACATTCTATTCGGTATACGCTTAATCTAGCGAACCTATTCTTAAGTATCGGGTCATATCAAAAGGGACTACCTTTGGCCCGTATACATTCTAACAGATAATAAATCTGTTCATTCTAGACTATAGTACCCCCAGATAATCGGACTTGGGTCAATTATACTTATACTTGCGGCTTTTCCCAAATATAGTCTTATTGATTGGAAGCTAGCAAAAAGGTAAATACTCTTGACTTATTTTAGTGTAAACTTGGGATGGAAATTATGCCTCTTGGGACGGTTATTACACAAGTAAGTCGCATATGATTGCGCAAAAGTGTATGAATACGGTTTTATTCCGTTTGCTCGATAATTACTGTTATTAGGGGTTATTGATACCATGTCCGGACAACCCAAAGGGTTAATCAAGTAGATAATCTCGTAACAAGAATAATCACAATATATATTTAAAAGATCACCTACGGGTTATCTATATATATATATATATATAACTCTTTTCGAAAAACTATTTTTCCAAAGAGTCAGTTAGTTGTATTTACCAGCCTTGGCTCACGTATTTTCAAAAGATTGAACAGCAGGTACCGAACCTTATTATAGGCTGGAAATACGGGTCGGCTAGAATGAAGGTTAAGGAATTTGCACTCCTGATGCTTAAGGCCTATGATGTCTAAAGCTCTGTTTATTTGGATCTTGCCCGTGGGCTTGTATCGAACGCTTGTAATACATTTATACATTCAAGCTTTATTTTAATAATTTCAATCCAATACTTCCGCTGCATAATATTATACTGTGATAACTGTTATCCAACCGTTATTATACCCTTCCGGGCCCACCGGAAATCGGGGTGTGACAATGACGGCTCATAAGGACCGTAGGCACCATGCTCAAAACCACCACCACCATATCCACCATACACGTTCTCCCAGTTTGGGCTATCAAAACCGTGGCCCATCTGTCCAATCTGCATGTGGGGGTTCGCTCCCCCAGCGGCCCCCTCAGGCTCGTGAACTGGAATGTTGTGCATCCGGACGTCATCACCGCCACCATCACCACCATCAGTATCATCACCACCATCCTCCTCTGCTGGAAGCGGATCCCAAATCCTTCCCAATTTGTCAACAAGCTTCGGGATTCCGTCTACTTTGCGAATCAGATGCATAGAGTTCAGTAGTTGCAGATCGAGAAGGCCATAGTCACAAGCTTCGGATAAATGGTCTAACCGAACCCTCTAGAATTTGGCGAGTTTGGTGGCAAAGGCTCCTCCGCAGATCCGTGACGTGGGTGTCGAGCCAATACCTCGAATAATCGACTTTGCAACGCTGACCGCCAAGTTGCAATTTGAGCCGGAGATGTTGCAATAAAGGTGAAAAAGGTCGCGGGTGTTGATGTTACCCGTGTTGTCACCCCGACCTCCCATAACGTGGAAGATGGCGTGCTCGATGACTTGGTGAAGCGGGTCAAGAATCCATGTTGCCTTGGCCTTCCGAGGGTCCCATATCTGACCCGGCATAGTGATCTCATCCCAGAAGGCGGCCTTGTCTGCGTTTGGCTCCCAATCCTATAAACTGTCATGAAACAAGTCCGAATCTATCTCTTCATCCAAGTATAACCCCAACACTTGACCGAATCGACTGGTCGATTGATGGTGCCATTTTCATCCCAATCGGAATTTCACACCAACATTCTTGTCGTATATGTCCGGACAAGGGAAAGTGAATCAGAAAGAAGCGAAGAACTCGATCACTAGCTCCACATACTGAGGCTCCGCTATCTCGAAAAGTCGGACCCATGGAGGCGTCATAAGATCACTGAATCGCTCGGACTCCGAGCAAGTCCAAGTCAACCATCTGTAATCGTCTCATGGGCTCAATCAAGTGTCTTCTACCCCACAGTCTCTCCGACTTAGCGATACAATACCCCTCATTGGCATTGTTGCAGAACTGGAAGTACGGGTGATCCATCTGCAAGATTGAACAAAATTAATCAGCAGCCAAAAACAGACAAGAACATGAACTGGACATTTTCGTACGGTTGCTTGACCTAGTAACCAGTAATATTATGAAGATTCCTGGGGAGTTATGAAGTTCTGGGTTTTTATTCCCCAGTCGCACGGTCGTGCCACCCCATGGCACCCTCGTGCTTAGCTGGTTTCCAGCACTGATTTGAATGACTTTATGAAGCGCACGGTCGTGCCACCCCACTGCACCCTCATGCTTGACCGATCTCCGAGAACTAATTTGAACGACTTGAGTGACCATACGATGAGCACGATCGTGCCATATATTGGCACCCTCGTGCGAGTTGGTTTCTGGATAAATTTATGAAGATCAAACACCTGGTTATGAATGGCACGATCATGCCAACCATTTGCACGACCGTGCGTGTCGGAACCCAGAATCGTGAAATCGTTCAAAACAGCCCCAAAAGCCTGATTTTTTCACAGATTGGCTTAGGGGTTTTGTAAATAGGTCACTTGTGGCTCAAACCAACACAAAAACATGAAAAACGGTGTTGAATCGGGTGATTTAGACCAAGCCCTAAAACTTTAAAGAAAACTAACTATCATGAACATAACACCAAATCACAAGAAACTAACAAAGAGAAGGAAGAATTCGTACCTGGAATGTTTGTTGGGATGAAAGGAAACAAGAATTTCTTGGAGGAAGCTAGGAGATGCAGAGGATTCGTGAGTGCCTTGAATGGGTTCAAGTGAGAAAGATGAAGAAATGAAGGAGGAGTGGTGGTTGGTTTCATTAAAAGGGGTTCTATTATTGATCTGCAAAGGGCTGACACTCCCATGTCTGGTAGTGCCAGATTTTACTGTTGATAGTGCTAAATTTTCGGGTTTCTTTTTAAATGTAGATAAAAATGTATAAAGAAAAATCCTTGAACCCGGGGTACTCATGAAGCATCTCCTACAAAGAAAAAGAACCGAACTGACATACCTGAGAGCCGGCAACAAGCTCTAACATCCCCCGCGACCAGAACGAACCGCAACCTGAAAAAGAAGTAGACAACCACACAAGAATAATAACAATAATAATAATATATACACAAACATGCTAAGTTTATTTACGAGTCTTCAGCTAGACTCATCACCCCGAATTTATTTGTTCCTGGGGTGGAGGGTAACAACCTCCTCACTCTGGTCAACGGGCCCTCCAACAAAAGCCTTTAGCCTATGCCCGTTGACTTTAAACAACTGGTCATCCTCATGGCCTATCTCCATGGTCCTGTAAGGCAACACTGACCGTACAGTGCAGGGACCCGACCACCGAGACTTAAGCTTACTATGAAACAACTTGAGACGAGAGTTGTATAACAACACATGATCACCCACTCGGAATTCCTTCTTGTCCTTCAAGCGGGCATCATGAAACATCTTAGTACGTTCCTTGTACAGCTTGGAGCTTTCATACGCATCGTGCCTAAGCTCCTCCATCTCATGAATTTGCACAAACCTGTTTTCACCCGCAGCAGCCAAACCTGCTTTGTGCTCGAGTTCAACAGGCAAATGACAAGACTTCCCATAGACTAATTTAAATGGTGTGGTGCCTATAGGAGTCTTGTAGGCTGTCCGGAAAGCCCATAATGCATCATCCAATTTCTCGGACCAATCCTTATGGCTAGAATTAACTGTTTTCTCCAAAATCCGCTTGATACCCCAATTAGTGACCTCAACCTGTCCGCTCGTATGCGGATGATATGGTGTAGAGAATTGATGTTGCACACCAGATCGGGACAATGCTTTCTCAAGCTGTGAATTACAAAAAATGTGTCCCACGGTCACTAATCAATGACTTCGGGGCACCAAAGCGAGCAAACAGCTTCTTCAAAAACCTCACCACTACCCTAGCATCATTAGTGGGAAAAGCCTGTGCCTCAGCCCACTTTGAAATGTAATCAACGGTGACTAGGATGTAGCGGTTACCAAAAGAGGTCAGGAAAGGGCCCATGAAATCTAGCCCCCATACATCAAAGACCCCACAAACTTGGATGCCATTTTGTGGCATTTCAGGGCGTGCAAAAATGTTGCTTACCCTCTGGAAAGCATCACAGGACCTTACCCACTCATGGGCATCACGGAAAATAATCGGCCAAAAGAATCAGGCGCCAAACACTTTCCTCGCCGTGTTCTTCGCTCCGTGATGGCCTCCCGTGGGTCCTTCGTGATAGTGGCGTAAAATATCCCTCGCCTCGTCACCATACACGAATCGCCAGATCATCTGATCCGCTCCTACCCTAAACAAGTATGGGTCATCCCAAAAGTAATACTTGACATCCGCAAAGAACTGTCGCTTCTGCTGAAGGGTCATCCCCTTGGTCAGGATGGCACTAGCTAAGCAGTTTGCAAAGTCAGCAAACCATGGGGAATCATCATTAGTCTCGATCCTCATGAGGAACTCGTGGGGGAAATTGTCATTGATGTTAGACCCACGAGTTTCCTTTCCCTCGGAATGCTCAAGACGAGACAAATAATCGGCTGCCAAATTTTTAGCCCTTTTTTTATCACCAATTTCAATATCAAACTCTTGCAGCAATAAATTCCAACGTATCAATCTCAGTTTAGCATCTTGCTTGCTAAAATGATACCGAAGGGCTGCATGATCCGTGTACACAATGGTCTTGAAAGGATAAGATAAGACCGAAACTTATCAAAGGCAAAGACTACAGCTAGGAGCTCTTTCTCTGTCGTGGTATAGTGCTCCTGAGCGTCATTCAAGGTCCTGCTCGCATAGTAAATCCGGTGAAAGTATTTATCTTTCCTTTGACCCAAGACAGCCCCGACTGCGAAGTCACTCGCATCACACATCAACTCAAATGGTAGCTCCCAGTCGGGAGCGACCATGATCGAGGCATTTACCAACTTCCCTTTCAACAACTCAAATGCCCAAAGTCATTCATCAGAGAAAACGAACTGGGCATCCTTCTTGAGGAGTTGAGTCATGGGACGGGTGATTTTGGAAAAGTCCTTTATGAATCGCCGGTAAAAACCTGCATGACCTAGAAAACTCCTAACAGGTTTCACTGATGTTGGAGGTGGGAGCTTTGAAATAGTCACGACTTTGGCTCAGTCAACCTCGAGCGCCACCTGTGAAATCTTGTACCCAAGCACAATGCCCTCCTTCACCATGAAGTGGCATTTTTCCCAGTTCAACACAAGGTTGGCTTCTTCACATCTAGCCAACATCCTTTTCAGATTCCCGTGACATTGATCAAAAGAACTTCCAAACACAGAAAAATCATCCATGAAAACCTCCATGGAGTCCTCGATCATGTCATGAAAAATGGCCACCATACACCTTTGAAATGTGGTTGGGGCATTACAGTCCAAAGGGCATCCGCCGATAGGCGAATGTGCCATAGGGACATGTGAATGTCGTCTTCTCTTGATCCTCAGGAGAGATGGGAATCTGAAAGTAGTCTGAAAAACCATCAAGGAAGCAATAGTACATCTTGCCCGACAACCTCTCCAACACCTGATCAATTAAAGGAAGTGGGGAATGATTCTTCCTCGTGGCATCATTAAATTTGCGGTAGTCAATGCAAACTCTCCATCCGGTGACAATACGACTAGGAATCGACTCATTTTTCTCATTGGTCACCACTGTCATGCCTCCTTTCTTCGGGACTACCTATACAGGGCTAACCCATGGTGAATCAGAGATCAGATATATCAAACCTGCATCAAGTAGTTTGATGACCTCTTTCTTCACAACCTCCTGTATGTTGGGGTTTAAGCGCCTCTGATGCTGTACCACAGGTTTAAAGTCCTCCTCCATCAAGATCTTATGGGTACAAAGGATAGATTAATCCCTTTTATATCCATAATCTTCCAAGTGATCGCCTTTTTTATGCTGCTTCAAGACTTCAAGAAATCGATCCTTCTCCTCTCCCAACAATCCAACAGAAATGATAACGGGCAAATGAGTCTCACCCTCCAAGAAAGCATATCCAAATGATCTGGAAGCTCCTTAAGCTCAACCAAAGGCGGATCCTTAATAGAAGGGCGAGCTTTAGGCTCAGAAACGCGATCCACAACCTCAAAAACCTCAGGACACGGGGGAGACGCATGACATATCAGACAGGTCACCTCCTCAACTAATCGGTCCACACTGGGCGAACCAAAAGTCTCCCCTCCTAGCAGTTGTGTGTCCACAACATCCTCCTCAAATGTAGCATGAAGATGATCACTCACATATGTATCGATAGTCTCAATGAAGTAGAGTGTATCATCCTGACTCTGTGAGTGTTGCATGGATTTCCCAATATCAAAGGTAACCTCCTCATCATCAACCCTAATAGTAAGTTTACCAATGCAGACATCAATCAAAGCTCTCGCAGTGGCTAGGAATGGGCGTCCTAAGATAAGTGGAACATTTTTGTTCTAGTCCATGTCTAGAATCACAAAATCGACAGGAAAAACAAACTTGTCAATTTTCACCAACATATTCTCAACTATGCCTCGAGGGTACTTCACTGAACGGTCGGCTAGCTGAATGCTCATACGAGTCGGCTTGGGCTCCTTCAAGTCTAGCTTAGCAAAAACCGCATATGGCATGAGCTTTATGCTAGCTCCAAGATCAGCTAATGCATTGCTGACCGACAAACTACCAATCAAACACGGGATAGTGAAACTCCCAGGATCATCCATCTGCTTAGGTAGTTTGTTCTGAAGAACCGATGAACACTCCTCATTCAAGGTCACCAGCGAAAGCTCCTCAAGTTTCTTTTTGTTAGATAAGATATCTTTCAGAAACTTGGCATACTTAGGCATTTGAGCAAGTGCCTCGACAAATGGTAAATTTATATGAAGCTGCTTAAAAAGCTCAAGGAATTTACCATATTGTTCTTCCATTTTCTGCTTCTTCAACATCCCCGGGAATGGAATGGGAGGGACATACTCTCTCACTGGATCCTTGGGTCGTGCTGTACTTGCTGGGGCTCGCCTCGGTAGCACCTCACCTGGAGACTCAGTCTCAATCTCCTCAGTAATCTCATCATCAACCGGCTTTACTGGAGCAACCGGAGTGATGGGCTGAGCAGTCTTGCCGCTTCTCAACGTGATGGCCTTCGCAGCAGCATTTGGATTAGGCTCTGTGTTGCTCGGAAGGCCCCCCTGTTGTCTTTTAGACAATATCTTGGCAATCTAGCCAACTTGGTTCTCAATGGCCTGCATGGAAACCTTTTGGCTTCTCAAATCATTCTCGTGCCTCACGAAGCGACCATCATACTCCCTAAAACGCTTCTCATTCTTGACCTTTTGAATGTTTTGACCGGCTGAGATCTGACTAAGCATATCATGCACACTAGGTTCACTAGAGGAAGGTGCTTGCGGAGGTCGAGGTGGACCATATGCTCCATGAGCTGGAGTTGTGGGACGTGGAGCAAATCCGGGTGGATGCTGGTTAGAAGTGTCAGGCTTCCAACTAAAATTTGGGTGATTCTTCCACCCCGGATTATAGGTATTGCTGTAGGGATTATTCTGAGGACGGTATTGGTTTCCCAAGAAATCAACATGCTCATGTGACATCTCCCCCGTCGGAAAATCTCCTACATGATATGCTCCCCCACTTGAAGAACCACTCGAGTGCATTTCCATCACTCGATCAAATTTTGAAGATAAGGCATCCATTCATGTTGTCATGGTTGTGTAGTCGTCCATGTGATGAACTCCCTGTCGAGAACTCTTCCCCCTCGGTGGCTGCTGTGTCCGATTCTTCGCGTCACATTTCTCCAGAATCTCAAATGCCTCGTGGCATTTTTCGTGCCGATGTCTCCACCCGAGTATGTATTAACCATCATCTGTCCCTGACTATCCAAACAATGGTAGAAGATCTGACATTGTTGCCACTTGGGCAGCCCGTGATGTGGAACCTTTCTCATAAGCTCTTTTAAACGCTCCCATGCCTCATAAAGGGACTCGTCCTCGTCTTGATGAAAGTTCAGAATCTTGGTTCTCAACCAAACAGTTTTCTCTAGAGGGAAATATTTCTGAAGGAACTTCTCAGCTAATTGATTCCATGTAGTGATAGATCCAGCTTGAAGTGAAAGAAGCCACTCTTTGGCTCCATCCCGTAAGGAAAACGGAAAGAGCCAAAGGCGTACAGCATCCGGTGATGCATCACGAATCCTAAACGTGGCATAAACCTCCAGAAAACCCTCGATATGGACACTAGGATACTCGTGATCCTTGCCATAAAACTACACCGCATTATGCAACATCGATATGGTGCCAGATTTGATCTTGAAATTATTACTATTGATTAGTGGTGCATTGATGCTTGCAGGTAAACCATCGAGTGATGGTTTTCCTATTTCGTTTAAGATCCTCGTCTCCTCTTCGTCCGCCATATCTACCCGAACCTCGTAGTGTCACACCCCCAAATCCACCATGCGGAGTATCACCGCTTGGAGGGGTGACATGACCAGGATCGAGCCACCAATCATATCGAACAACATAATTAAGTAAATAAAACCAAACACAATACGATTGGTGACCAAAAGGAAGTAAACCGATTTTAGTTTAACAGGGAAGCATAAAACATAAGTTCAAAACATAGTCCATAGTTCATAAGTTTAAAGTCCAAAACGTAGGTTTAATAAGTTCGTAAAGTTTATTTATTAAATACGGGACATATCAGTTCGCATCCCACAACGACCACCTCCATATGCAAGCTCCAAGCATTTATCGACCTGTAAGGCATGTAACAACGAGTCAACAACAAAGTTGAGTGAGTTCACGTTTGGTTGTTTAGTTTTAAGTTGTTTTCCGAAAACGTGGTTTGTCTTTCGTTGGCGTAATTGCCGTGGGGGTTACCCCGTAGTTGAAAGAAAGTTTAACCAGTTCATTCTTTATTACCCATACCCTGTTCATGATTAGTGGGGGCTTCCCCATGTGAACCACTAGACCGTATGATATCGACTACTACGCAAGTAAGTTGTGCCCTACATCAGTGTCTATCATCACTGATGGTTTGCCATAGTCCATTAGTACACGCCCGTCCGACTGACACGGTGTGAGGTTTGTTAAACCTAATAGCGCTATTAACTAATGACCCGCTCACCATTGGCCTCGGCGATTAAGTCGATATAAAATGAGGGACTTATGATAGAGTTTTGTCTAGTAAGTTTAAGGTTGTTGTCCTACACAAGGAGGACGAACGTACGTAGTTCTCCCAAAGAGAATACGCAGGATTAATACTGGCATCCTACCCGAGGAGGATGGCCGTACATATCCTACCTAAGTAGGGTATGTAGATTCCGTTTTAATTCTTTAACCCATTCCCAAACCACCGGGAATCCCATGCCTTAGAAAGTGTGTGAACTCACCTCGGTTTGCTCGGTTAGATTCTCAAATATAGCTAACAGTCGAGGTCGGTCAATCACGTCCTAATATAATTACCAGATAGTCATTTAGTGGCTTTCAAATAGAACACAAAGTTCCTACACGTATCTATCACACAACATGCATCGTTTTAACGGTTTATGCCCATCTAAGTTTCCCATCCATTCCCCACTCAAAATCAAACATACGATAATGCACATAACATATATAACATGTTAGATCATTCACAGATAGCATACTCGACATTTAGACACGCAAGTCATAACTTATCTCAATTCAGCATTTATATTCAAAACCGGCTGTTTTCGGACATTTTAATAAAATAGTTAAATTATTCCAAAAATTCCCAAATTTTTACAGAAGATGTTAAATGACCCAAATATTATTGTGTAAAACTCTCGGGATCTAATTCATCGCCAGTATTTTATTAAAAATCATTTTCCGGACTGAACTCAGATTTATGTATTTCCTGACCACAGTTCACGGAACAATTTATTAAAAATTCATCGAGTGTCCGATTTACGAAATTCCAGTGGGGTAATTACACATGCATCGGTTGTCATCTACTGTACAAATTTCATGGTCCGATTCTACACAGAATACAAGTTACAACAGAAAATACAATGCTCATTTATTGCTGTAAAAACTCAGCCTAAGCTGCTGTTACGAATCGGTTCTTTAAAAATAGTAAACGAAGTCCAAAAATTACGATTCCAGTGCCATTAGAACCGTATTTCATAATGAAATATTTTAGATTCAAAATATCGGTTTTTCGTTGAGTTTATGACCTGTTTATAGCCAACTGAAGTTGTCTGTAAAGTATGGACAGATTGCTGTTTTTGGTCTCTAGCTTACTAGTTTGTGTTCGGTTGATCCCGTTAATTATATTTAGTGATCGTAACAATATCCCACATTAATATCAACAAGTAAATCAGCAAATACTCAGTACATATCAAAACAGCTTCATACTAACACAAGTACATCATGTTTCATCTTCTTGGTTAAACCCTTTTTAGTGTTCTTGTGAAATAAACATCATTCTACAAATATTAGCCATAAAAGTAAGATAATTAAGGGTTAAACGAGAGCTTACTACTAGCTTATAGCTAGGGTAGAATCTATTGAGAATATGGTGCTGAAAAAGACTAGAACAAGCTCCTTAGAAAGTCCTTCAAGTTGCACCTTCCATGGATGAACTTCAAGCTTAGAATGAACTTGTTAATGGAAGAGATGGATGAATGAAGTGGTGGTGATGGCTTTCGGTCATAAGGGAACCGAATGAGAGAGAAAGGAGTAGTGAGATGGAGTGTGTAAGGATGAGAATGATGTGTGTAAGAGGTAGCCATACTTATGTATGATTTACTCACTTCTACAAGCAAGAAATCAATTAAACAATTGAATTAAAATCTAAACAAATATATGGAAGTATGGAGGGAATGATTTACCCACTTCTACAAGCAAGAAATCAATTAAACAATTGAATTAAAATCTAAACAAATATACAGAAGTATGGAGGGAATGATTTACTCACTTCTACAAGCAAGAAATCAATTAAACAATTGAATTAAAATCTAAACAAATATATGGGAGTATGGAGGGATGATATGGTGGGTCCACATGGACCAATTTTCAGTTGGGGGGGGGGTCTATTTGCATAGTTTGTAACTAAATGGCAAGTCTTAGTTAGATAGCAAGTATATAATTCCATATACTAGCTAGTAGGGAAAATAGTGGGTGCTGTGGTATACAGGACCCATGACTAGCCAACAATAATAAAACTATGTCCATGACAAAAATTTAGTGTTCCAGGTTATGTCCGGTTATCCTGTCGGATATTGTTCCGTTAAAGCGTTTAATTATACCGTAATGTGTCTTTTAAATATATTTTCGTAACACGGTTAATTCCTAACACTCAGGAAAATATTCAGGACCATTTAGTCAGGTTTTCTGCATACTACTAGTATGTTAACACGCACATGTGAATATAACACAGAAATCAGAGAGCAGTTAAATATTTCCACGCAGTCATCAAGCACTTTAATTATCATTAATGAATTGTACGGAATACATGTAAATTGAGGGTTGTCACACGTAGAATGTGTCGCCTCCCGCCGCGTCTGCCTCAATTGTCTCGGCTACCACGCGGGACCGCTCTCGCAGTCTTCGGTGAAGATCACACTCCGGCTCCGATGAAGGCTCAACGATATCAGCAACGGGGTTTGAGGACATGCACGACCTGTAGGGAATAAGGAGGAGCACAATGCACTATATATATACAAAAACAAAAACAACTAGCAAATAATAATTTTTTTTCCAAATAATCATGCAAAGGCAAATAAAACAAGTAGATATAAACTTTATACAATTTTCACAAGTGGCGAAATAAGTAACTCAAACCGTTCTCAAGAAGACCGCATTCCCGGCAACGGTGCCAAAAACATGATGTGCGTGAATTATATATTTTTTATTGAGTTTTTCTTCACAAATTTAGTTTTAAAAATGGGTTTTCACCTAGAAACTAACTACACACACAAAAGGGCAAGTGCACCCCTTGGATGGTAATATAGTTGATCAGCAAGAACCGTATATCAATCCGTGGATGCGGTGTCTCGATACTAAACTTTTGCTACTTTAAAGCCTTTTCAATTGATGGGTTGATTTTGTTTCTAATTTATCATGCAACAATAAGAAACTACTAACTAATCTAAGGAAGAACAAATTCTAAAAGAGGTTGCCTAAACTAAGTATCCACTAATAAACATGTGACAACAAAGGGAAAAGACTAGTGATGATGCAAGCTCTAATTTCAACTAAGTCCCCAAATCAAGGCTTCCTAGTTTTATAATTCTTAGGAAAACTTAAAATGAATTAACATTCTAATCACCTAAAAAATATTCTTTTAAGTTCACTTGCTAAGTTGATGTTAATCTTTAATCATGAGTTATTTGTTTGTCAAAACTCCTAACTCTACAAATTGGGAAAAACTACTATGAATAACACACTAATCACCCTAACTTGGTTTCAAGTAAGTGGCACTATCATCATGTTCTTGATATGAACCACAAGCATGGTCGTGCTAGATAACAACCTTGGCCTAAATCATCAAACTAACATGAACACAAACTATAGAATTCATATAAACATACTTTGATCTTTCCAAATCTAAATGCAAGAATCCACACACATGATCAAATCATCATTAACATCATATTAGCAATTACCATTCCTAGTTTCATGCTATGAATCATACTAACAAGTTAACAAGATTCAATAATCATAGCATGGGCTTTCCAACACAACATGTAAATACTTATGATCAAACATTCAAGAACAAGGAATTTTAAACATGCACATGAACTCCAAGAACAAGATTAAGTGTCACTATGAAGATTAACAAAAACAATCATAACATCTTCTTCCATATTATCACATGTTCATAAGCTTCAACATGGTTTAAGCAACACAAATGTTTAGCCCATAAGGCTCATGACTACCAAATCAAATGCAAGAAAGCATAAATTGTTCATAATGTAACTAGTAAGCTAACCAAGTTAAAGACAAGATTAAATGGTGTTTGAATAGATCTTTAAGTGATTAAGTCTTCTTCAAGGCTCCTTCTTAGCTCCAACAAGCTTCCAAGACCAGATTCTTGAGAGAAAGCTTCACCAAAATGCTCCAACTCCCTTGTAAATGAGTTAGAAACTCGTATTTAAACTACTAGGCGTTTGGCTCTACCATGCCACCTTTTGGCACGGTCATGCTCGGCAAGTGTCAGCGTCACTTTTTCGTCTGTTGACCCTGTTTGCTACCATTTCGGGAAAAACCCCGCTCAAATGTTTCCGAGGTGGCACGACCATGCCGGACCATGGTGTAGTTGTGCGTGCCGATGAACGTTCAATGATGACTGGTGCGATTGTTGGTGCGTTAATGTCTATCGCCTTCGTCAATACGAGCCGTAGCGAGAAACTGATCTAACTAGCCTTATATTGTAATATCTAGATAAGAAAGGCAAGGTGGCAATATTGTAATTAATGAGTTTTCTCATTAAAGCCTTGGCCTATAAATAGGTGTGTTAGGGTTAGAGTTTAAGACTTTTGCCACATTTGAGACTTGGAGAGCTTTGGAGTTAGAGAAAGAATCTAGAGAGAGAAAGTTGCAAGGTGATTCACGGTTCTTGTACGATTTCAGATCTATCAATAGAATCATGATTATATTACGTCTTGTGTGTTCGGTCACGTTCGTGTACGGATTCTTCACGTCACACATTCGGTTCGTAATCATTACGAAGTCAAAACCGGTCCTACAGCGATCTCGGAAATGAGCTGATTTTGACCTGGCACGGTCGTGCCTATGATCAGCACTATCGTGCGGACCCATGATCTTCGATGGTGTGCTTGCTGACTGATAGTGCTTGCGAGAGTGCCGATGCTGGATGGACTAGCACGGTCATGCTGATGATTGGCACGGTAGTGGCATATCTTGCAGTTTGCTGGAATGCTTATTTTCTCTCCATTTTGCTCCAAAAGCCTCCGTTTCAACACCGGGCCAAAGCCCGGACCTGTATTTTCACAAACAACTCAAATGAGTACCAAAATCAATGAAAATACAAAGAGTTTCCACATAAATGGGGCATATTTGATGTTTAAAAGATGTATAGATTCTTATACGTCAGTGACCTAGCAGGAATAAACTCCTACGCCCTATCCCACTCCATGAGGGTCTAAAGAGACTCCCAACAAACCGCCCAGTGTCCACCGACACGCATCCACCTAAACTTAGCGCAACTGCCAGCAGCCTCGGACTCCGGAGGAAACTCCAAGTATGGGTGACCCGTAAGTGGATCCGCCGGCTAACGTTGTTGCTGCTGCTCCACCTGCTCATGCTCCTGCTCCTACTCCTTCAGCTTGAGTTGGTCATCCATCATCATCCTGAAAACCAAAAATAATATAATTTTAGTCCGTTATATTATATATTTAGGACTCATTACGTTTTCGACGCTCATTACGAACATGCGCTCATTACGGACGTACGCTAGTTACGGACATACGCTCGTTACATACGTACCGTCATTATGTCACACCCAACCGATGGCGGAAACATCGTGGCGCGACACTAAGCGAATTGGATTGCTCAACAGAATCCATAACGCTACTTGTTTCGATATAGATTAATCAGATTTCATAATAAGCATCAAAATGTCATACACAAATTAATCAAACAAATTGTATCAAAACATAGATCAAAACATAGATCAAAACATGTTTTAGAACATTGTTTCTCTAAGATGAGTTTCTATGTTGGTGCATATGTCTGTCGACTTCGTATTGTATCGAGTCTTGTAATAGAAATGTTAGATCAGGGTATGTTGTACGAGAAATATAGGGTTTGAATGTGAATGGTTCATTTCGCACGAAATGGCAAGAAGCCATTTCGCACGAAATGACATTAGGTTATTTCGCACGAAATGATTCTTGACTATTTCGTACGAAATACCTTCCCCCATAAATACCTATGCCCTCAATTCATTTGTAAGGTTCATGATTCCGGTACCGAAGTGCTGCCGACGTGTCATCTAATCTGTATTCTTGTCAAATCAATAAAACAAGTCAATTAAGAGTGAATCAAGCTGTTATAAAGTCTAATCAATGAATTCCGCCCCTGATTAGACCGAGAACTCTTCTGATAGACTCGTTTAGATCGTTTCTCGATCCTACATTCTAAGTATCATCCTAGCTCAATTTCTTCATGTCCCAAACCTATCAACCTTCAACATGTATTAAAATACAATCAACAAAATTGTTAAGGCTGAATACATAGCGTAATAGTTTAAACGTATAAAACTCATATCCAACATGAACAACATATCACAAGTTTCAGCATGCTAGTTAACGTGGTTCATATAATAACCCAAGTCTCCAATGCGTTAACGTGCCTTTCCTACTTCGTCGCAACGAATAGGAGGTAAAAGAATCAAAACTTAACAATACTCCCCAGGACTCAAAGAGCGGTGTGTTACCCCTATAGCGCTATAATTGTTAAGGCGAGCTACACATAAGAATCAAATGTTCACATAGCATAAACGACTCAAGTATCATGTTTACATGTTTAATGCGGATAGAGTATGTTTATAAACAAGTTTCAAGTGTCAGGTGTTTGATATAGAATACATGTTGCATCCCAAAATGTTAAAGAAAAAAGGGATCATGTATACTCACAGTGGGTGCTTAAATCCTAAACACAGTAGAATTAGATCGAAGGGAGTGCTGGATCAGCCTGCGTGCGGGAACAGAGCATAAGTCCTCTAAGTGCTAACCCGGTCGGGAACAGAGTGTCGAATAGTGCAAAAATCGAGTCAAAGTGTATGACAGACTATCTGAGTGGATGGTCATCCGGACGGATAGCCCTTCGAACAGATGAGTTCCATCCGATCGTATGGTCATCCGGGCGGATGACCATTCGAACGGATGGCCATTCGAATAGTAGGTGTTTTGTGAACTGTCAAAGTTTTTGATGTTTTGATCATTGTGTCCTGTAAAAACAAACAACAACAAGTGTTATCATAGACAGATCATCTGGACGGATGGTCATCCGATCGAATGACCATTGGAACAGATGGTCAGTGGGTGAAGTTTCGTAAAATTAATTTTGAGCTAACGGAGACGGCATGACAGCGTGTCAAACAACAGAAACATATCAATCCCAGCTCACTCGATCGGATGGGTATCACCCCGTCGTACTGACGAGCTGTTCTTGGTGAGGTTTCATGTTTGGACCCGTTAATCGGTCCGTTTTCCGGTGGAATTCAGTTTTCAAGCCGACTCTCGACTAAGAAATGAGTCGAGAGTTTGATTAAGTCCAATTTCACCAAAGTTTTGTACAAATCAGAAGAAAAGTTTGGAAAGAAGTTGTGTAAACGTGCAAATTCATCAGATCTAAGCCGGAAACATGTGAAATTTCGTTAGATCTGGTACAAAAGTGTTAAAATCCTTTAGATTCGGAACCAATCTTGGTTAAAAACGGTGTTCCACAACAGTTTGCATAGCAACCGAGTGGAAAACACCTTCAAGAGGTCCAAATCAGTTGGTTTTCGAGAAAAAGTTGAAGTTTTCATGTGATTTTGATGAAGAATATGGTGTAGAAGTGATTGGTGATGAAGATTGTACAAGTTTTGAGGAGAAACACTTACGAAATAGTCTTGAATCACGATTAAAGTGGCTGAGAGTGACTTGAGTGCGTGTGAACGAATGGCAGAGTGAAAGGTGATAATGGAGGGTTAAGTGTCCTATTTATAGATAACAATGACAGCTCCAATCGAATGGCATCGATCTGACGGGTTAAGTTAGTGGAGAAGTGCAGGCGATCAGATGGCTTTCCGGTCGAATGGCCATCGGATCAGATGGTCATCCGATCGGATGGCCATCCGAGCGGATGGTCATCCGATCGGATGTCCATTCGGACAGCCGGTTCTGGTTTGCTAGTTTTCCAACTTTGGTTCGTTTTGCGCGCTAGGTTAAGTGTTGCATTGCATATTCTTGTGAGTAACCATTGTATGTAGTATTATTTCACTTAGGTGTTCAAATAACATAAGTATCACAAGAAGTTCCCGTGTTTTAAGTTCACGTTTAAGCTAGTTTCTTGTTCAGTAAGTATAAAGCATAACAAGTGTCAAGTTTCTAGGATATATACATCGTTCACATATGAAGCATCACAAGAGTCAAGTTTCACATCGTTCATATATAAAGCATCACAAGAGTCAAGATTCACATCGTTCATATATATGAGAAGCATCACAAAAGCATCACATAGAGTAAAAGTTTCACATAGTTTAATAAAATTTAAGATTCAAATAGTATCATTTCTTATTATGATCGATCGTCTCGAGTGTAAAAGCATCACAAGATAGGAAGTATGACGAGACTTGCCGAGATAATAAAAGTATCAAAACGCTTAATAAAAGTATCGAAACGCTAGGCGTTACACATTACGGGCGACTAGGACGATAAAATAAAAATAATATATATTTACGACTCATTACGGATTCAACGCTAGTTACGGACGACGCACGTTACGGAAGACTCGGACAATTAAACAAATATATTATATATTTACGACTCGTTACGGACGACACTAGTTACGGACGTACGCTCATTACGGACGAGTCGGATGATAAAATAAAAATATTATATATTGACGACTCGTTACGGATTCGACGCTAGTTACGGACGTACGCTTGTTACAGACGACTCGGACGATAAAATAAAAAAAATTATATATTTACGACTAGTTACGAACTCGATACTAGTTACGGACGTACGCTCGTTACGGACGACTCGGACGATAAAATAAAATTATTATATATTTACTACTCGTTACGGATTAGATGCTCGTTACGACGACTCGGACGATAAAATAAAAATATTATATATTTGCGACTCGTTACGGATTCGACGCTAGTTACGGACGACTCGGGCGATAAAATAAAAATATTATATATTTACGACTCGTTACGAATTCGACGCTAGTTACGAATGTACGCTCGTTAGGGATGACTCGAACGATAAAATAAAAATATTATATATTTACGACTTGTTACGGACGACATAGTTACGGACGTATGCTCGTTACGGACGACTCAGAAAAAATACAAATATATTATATATTTACGACTCATTACGGACGACCCTAGCTATGGAGGTGCGCTCGTTACGTACGACACGGACGATAAAATACATATAGTATATATCTAGGACTCGTTACGGACGACGCTCATTACGGATAACTCGGATATAATAACAGTATTACATTTTCCAGTTTGTATTTGCTCAGTGCAGAGTATAAACACAAAAAAAACTAATGCATCGTATTGGGCCATGTATAGCCTTGTATACACCTAATATACGGATGAAACCACAAACCATAACCCACAAACCACACACACAAATTTCTGAGAATCCTAAAACCACAAACCCAATTTCTAAGAATTCTAAAACCACAAAACCTAACCCATAAATTCATTGATTTTACCTAAAATACACCTAATATACGGATGAAAAACATACAAAATTCGAAATTACTGAACAATGGTTGAAAAATTACTAGTTGTATGCTTCAAATACGGTCCAAATAAGTAATTTTCGTCGTGTTACGCGCATACGTGGGTGTATTTTTTAGTGGAGTATACTGAACAATGTATGGGATGCGGTTGGGTTATACGAAGCCTTATACGTTGCGTATAGATCTATACGCAACGTATATAAAGGTAGGTAAATGGACTATTATACTCCTGGATCAAGCCTCGTATAGACCCTTTTCCAGGGGTATAATGGTAATTTTCCAGAAAGTCAAAGATGCTTTGACACTGGAGAATTACCATTATACCCCTAGAACGGGTCTATACTAGGCTGGATCCATGGGTATAATAGTAATTTAATAATTCTAAAATTTGAAGCCCTATTTAATTTGGGGGGAATTTCTTCGTCCTTTATATACGCATCGTAAGGCTCTATACGATGCGTATATGAACAGCCAAATTACTTATTTTCCTGCGCATGTAGCTATACGCAGCCTGATCCAGGGGTAATATAGTCATTCTGAAGACCATACACGCGTTGTAGGGTACTATACGCAACGTATAAAAACTGCCAGTTTGTATTTTATTCATTTATTTATTTAATTATAAAAACGAATATAATTTATATTGTTAATGTTGGACCCAGTATGGCCTTAACAACTTCTTTTTACGTAATATGGCAAGTGATTTCAGTATATGTGAAAAAGATGCGCGGAAATGGAAATCAGACTTTCAAGATACAAGACCTACAGAATTATCAAGTTTATATCACTTTGAAACAAATTAGTTTAACAAGGTGATTGTAAGATTATTATCTAATACAAATGAATCTTGATTTCTGTGGGTGAGAAGAGCAGTGGAGTTTGGGTGTTTGTATGTGAATGCTAAGCTTCAAAACTCAAGTTTCTTCTGCCTCTCGAGCCTTCTATTTATAGACGGCTGTGGACATGAATAAACAATTGTTTATTCATGCAATAAGTCATGCGTAAAGTAGCAATTTGACATATTCATTGAATCCATCGTTCAAGTTGCATTTGTAATCATGAAAACCAATAATGTCATGCTTCGGTCATGGATGGCAGGATAGAGTTGTGATTTTTAGACAAGTGGGGCTTTTATCAGAATTTCTGATAAACCACTTCATCAGAAATTCTGGTGAACAAATCATCAGAAAGTTTGATGATCAGAATTTGTCAGAAACTGATGATATTTCATCAGAAATATCATCAAATCCATCAGAAACGACCTTCTCTGATAATCCAAATCAACTCTTGATCAACTTGTGATTCTTTGTAGTAGATACTTTTGCTTTTCAGTTGTCCTAACTGATTTTCTTCATCTTGATGTGTTCTTCAGGACTGTTATCTTCTTCAGAGGTCCAGTTGATTAAGATTTTCTTCAATACTTACAAATAAAGTTTCCTAACAGTTTCCCCCTAAGTATTGTAAGAAAATGAACTATCTCTATGTCCAAATGTAAACAACTTTTAACTAAATCTTGAAAAAGAAAGATCAAGTGACTATGTCTCACAGACATAAAGCATAAAACATAAAACTTAAAATATAGACCATCCAACCATTGTAAAAGAAACAGAAAAACAAATTCTACACATTGTTCAAAAAAGCACTATCTCATCAATTCATTCAATTGATCTTCACTCCACTTCTGTGTTTGTCTCCTGATTTCAGCTTTTTCTTGTGATCAATTATCTTTTGAGTTGCCTTGTACATTGATTTGTACCATTCTCTTGCTTCCATCCAATCTTCAATACAATCTTCAATTTTCTTTCTCAGCTGTTCATTGTTCTTTCCTTTCTTCTTAAGCTGCTCTTGTTTGTCATTTATGCAGTTTCTTATATACTTTAAAGTTTGGTTTGAATACCTGCAAATTTCACTGATTCTGAATAGAGCTTTCTCATCATGGGCATCTTTGAAGACTGCACATATTTCTGGTGTGTCAAAGATTGCTCCAGTTCTTACTAATTTTGAAGGGATTTCAGCTGGAATCATTGTGTTGGGTGGAGGTATTAACACTTTAGTGCTATACTCGAAATTGATACACAGATCAAAGTCTGCTAATGCTGCTCTTTGGTATAATTTCGCTCCTGCACTTTTAACACTGTCAAGAGCTCTCCTGATCACTACTGAACTACCTTTCCATTCATCAATGATGTTCTTCATCTTGACTATGTCCATTGGATGAATTTTATTAGCCAGGTCTGCATCAGTAACCTTTTAAACATCTTTGTCTTTTCTGACCAGGGTGTACTTGTTTTGACTTTCATTCCCTAGTATGCCTCCTCCAGTAGTCAAAGTGTCAACTCTTTCAATTGATACTATTGGATTGGTCAAGTTGTTGTGCAACATTACTCAGCTGCCATTATTTCTTTCTTCACAAATACCTTTACTCATTGGTGAGAGTGGCCTTGTAAGGTTGTCTTCTGGACCTTTCCAATAGTAGTGCTTCAGATGTTCTTCTGGATACATGATTGTGTGTAGATCACCTTCCAGCACTTCTGATTCTTTGATGTTGCCTTCTGAATCTTCTCTCATTATTTTTCTTGACCTTTTTGAAGAGGTCACTTCATGTTCCATTCTTCGCTTCTCTTTTGTGTCCATCCTTATGCTAAATTCTGTTTCTCCAGTGATGGTTATAGTTGATGGTTGAGTTGAAGTATATTCTTTATGTTGGATCCTTGAAGTGTCTGGCTTTGATATGCTTGGTGGAGGACCCATGGGTAACTTTTGTTTATCTGGTGGTGGACCCATGGTCTGCTTTTGTTTTTGAGCTGTTAAGGTTTCTGTTTGCTTGATTTGTTCTTGTTGGATGGTTTCTGGTTGATGTTGGGGACTTTCTGACTCTGTTGCTTGTCTTTCTTGTGGAATTAGAGTCTTTAGTGTATGAAGATCAACTTTTGCCAGTGTGGCAACATTGTATTGCAATCTTTTTACTAGCAAGTGAATGTTAGTAAGAGCTTGACTGTTTGTTTCTTCTTGCTTCTTTATCTTCTGAAACTCCTGATTTTCTTTATTTCTTTATTCACTTAATTCCAGTATCAACTTTTCAAAAGCCTCAGTCAGGCTGCATCTGTTGGCTCTGAGAAGTTGTATTTCTTCAAGAAGCCTTCCTGAACTTGAACTTTCTCCTGCAGTTGCAATCTCATTCATCTTTTTCTTGATATCATGTAGTTCTTTAAGAGCCTTCTCCATTTTTGAAGAACTTCCTTTGTTTTCTGATGACTTTTGTATTTCTTTGAGAGCTGCATTATTTTATTCAGTTTGTTTCTGCATAGCTTTGACAGTCTCTGATAGAGCTTTGACTTCTGATTTTTTATTTCTGATTTCTTCCAGTATCAGATCAAGTTTTTCATCCATGACTGTTGTCTCAGTAGCAGCTTTATCTTCAAGTTCTTTATGAAGTTGTTTTGGAGACATAGATGGTTGTTCTTGGAAAATAGGAGAAACAACAGATGTTTCTCTTCTAACACCACCAGAAAACACATTTTCTGATGTTCTGAGGTTAAGAGGATTGGAAGTATCCAAATTCTCTGTTCCCTCACCAGAAACTTGAAACAAATTCAAGTCCTGGTTTTCCTCACATCCTTGAACCCTTTCAGGTTCTCCATGAGTTGTTAAGAAACTTTTATTTTTCTCATCCAGGTTTCCTTGATTAGTGAACTGATCTCCACCTGTTGTTACCACATTTTCCTCCTCAGAGTCTGACTCAGAAAATGGGTCTTTTGTTTCACTTACATTTTGTTTTGTAAAAACAGTGCTTCTTTGTAATATTTCATATTTTGGTTAAATTGATTCATCAGAATCACTTTCAGAAGTATAAAATATATTGAGTTTAGATTTTGTTGCACCTGTTTCTCCCATATGTGAGCCTTCAGCATGATGTTCTTCTGTTGCATGAGTCATATGCACATCTTTATCAGTTGGATGAGGATCAGATTCATCCTGCTGCTCTATTCTTGGTGTGCTTGATTCTTCTGCATCATGCTTCATGGGTGACACCTTTTCAAATCATTCTTTTGTTTCTGCTTGCTTACTTAGCATTCTCAGATATTCTGCTCTGTATGATGAGTTTTCTGGTATAAGATCCATCATATTTTCTGGCAAAACAGGTACATCAAAATCTGACTTCCATGACCCTGCAGCACACCAAGGTCTCATAATTTTTGATTTCCACATAAATTTTGATTTTGGAGTTTGTAGATTCCTTTCAGAAAAAGCATCAGAAATTATGATGGATAGAAATCTGGGGAATGGTAGATGTGAATCTATCTTTCCAGTTTTGGTCAGAATTGATCTTTTGATCAGATTAAATATTTCTGTTCCAAAATCAATATTCAACCCAGTTATGAGGCTGAACATGATTGTTAGAATATTCATATTTATCTGATCTGTACCTCTGATCTTGGATGACAAACACTTATTCAGTATTTCCATTAACACTTGCCAGAAGGCAGGCAACTTGTTCCTCTTAAACTCATTGATTTTTGAAATCTTTGCCTTGCATCCCATTACAGCATCAAGTTGTTCAAACATGTCTTCTTTTGGTGGTGCTTCTTCATACTCTTGATTTAAGGGTAGTTCCAAACATTCCCTTATTTTCTCCGGTGAGATTGTGATGAAAATATCTTCCCATACATGTGTTGTTAGCTCCATACTTTTACTATGAGCTTCGAGAGTTTTTACAACTTGTTGTAGCAGTCTTTCTGGTACCTCTCTAGTCTTTGTAAGAGCATGAGCTATTGGGCTTCTGATCAGAAATTCAATGAGAATTTGACACTTCACATCATATTGTTCAATATTGGTGTTCATTGCTTCATTGTTGTTCTTCAAAGGAAGATATTCAGCTTCAGTGATTAAGGGAACAGAGTGTTCAGCTGGAGGTGGACTGTTGTTGGTGGCAGCCATTTAGGATTTGGGTTTTCTTTTTGCTTTGAGAAGGGTTTTTAGGGTTTGAGAATGAAGATTGAAGATGAACGTCTCTGTTTTGGAGGGGATATTTATAGTGAGTTGAGACAAAGATTTTTGAGTGTTTTTCGTGGGTTGTTTGTATTCAAGATGTTTTATGACACCTTAATGATGTTTTAATCTTTTTAAAGAAGCAACCGTTTTTGAAAAACCTTTGGTTTATCTCTAATTTAATGTATATCTCGTTAAAGATAATTAGAGATTCCAACGATTTTTAAAATGATAAACACTAGTATCCAACTTGCACCTTTTTATGTGGGACCCTTTTTGATTTCAGACTTGGTCCAATCAAAAACCTTTTGTTCAATTGAGTGCTTTCCCATGTTGTCCTTTTAATGATATATAAAAAAATCTCTAAATATTTCTTGGAGAGTTGAATTTTTCAAATATATCATCAGAAAACATTTGATTCATTTATAGAAATCTGAATAATTTTTTTTTAGATGAGAGGGAATAAGTGGAGTTTGAGAAAATTTCTTACCTTGATCTTGTGAACTCCACACCTTTGTTCTGGTTTATCAGGAAGTCTTTTTCATATAGCTTGTTCCAGTCCTCAGAAAAAAAAAATTGAAAGAAACTTTTCTAAAAATAATCTAGTTTTTTTTTTCAGTTTTATCTGGTGAATTTGAATCAAATTCTGATGTTTTAATGAAGTTTCTGATAAATTTTATCAGATTCTGATGATTTATTATATCCTATCAGATTTCATTTGATTCTTACCAGATTTTCCTTGTTACCATCAGACAGGATTTCTTAGTTCCCCCTGGACCTATTGACATATATAACTAACATGTACTTAAGAAAAACTTAATATATTACTAAACAAAAGTTGGTTAGAACACACGAAAAAAAATTTAAACAAACAAAAACAACCACAGGTAGACCTAACTACTCATCCTCTTCATCCAACACATTATACATGCACTTCTCATATAACCAAAGATTGGTTATTCTTCCTGTATGACTGGTTGATGGAACCAGAGAAGCAACTCTTAAGTTTTCTTGAAGTGCCAGTTCAGCTCTTGTATAACAACTTCTCACACCTCCAAAGTCAAGTTGACTTGTGATTACCTTGGTTACGAAACGAGGGTAGATCAGAAAAGGATTACGGTCATGGACGTTTCCTTCTAAGTCTCTCATGAGAAACTTAGCATAATTGTAAAGTTTTTCCTGTAAAATAGCATATGCCACTTCCATCATCCTGTAAGACAGCTCATTAAAGTGTCCAGTTTTTTTTCGAAAAGCAAACACTTAGTTGTGTTACCAGATATTGAAAAGGTGGTATGAACCCAGATTTGCAAATTTGCCTTGACACATTTTTTGAATTGTAGCCCATTTCAGTCAAGGTCCGTTGCACCTCTTCCTTTTCCAATATGTTGATCTTTCGATAATCACCCAATTTGAGGACATCTCTGAGTGTTTCCTCTTTTAGGGTGATCTTTACCCCCATAACCTCACAATTTATCCACATAGAAGTGCCACTCATAACTACTTGAGCATTCCACCAGAACTCCTGAAGAAGTTCTGGATATATGGTGACATGTGTTGACATGGCAAAGCCCAAAGGACTTCGCATGATCATATTATATACAAACCTGCAGTCCTCCCATGCAGGTCCTTCTAAGTTGGATCTTAGTCTGAGATTATGATTTTCGTAAAGGTTGAGAGGGAATTGGTTGGATTCCATTGATTTTGGGTAATTCATTTGAAATAAGAGGTTTTTCTGATGGTAGGTTTTTGAAGAGAAGATTTTGTTGTGAAGAATGTCTTTTTCAGATTGTTAATATTTATAGATGAAAGTGATAGTTGCATATTAACAAAAAAAATTCTCTTCAATTAAGACGATATCTATTGCAGTGAATATGACAGTCTACTATGCCTTTTGTGTGAGTAAGCATTCAATAGGTGGGCGGCTACTTTCATAGCTCCTAATGATATTGGTGCTTACGTGTTTCTGTTAAACTCCTTATGACCGAGTGACGTTGTATGAATGAAAATTTTTTTTTTTAATTTGTGACGATTAAGTTCTTTGGATTAAATTTTATCTTCATACATGTCATCAATGTTTCCCCCTTTTTTTAAAAAAAAAAACTATAAATTTATACAAATGGAATATGTATGAAGATATGGACTTTTGATGAATACTGATCATTATGTATAATTAAACAAAAGTTTCGGATGAATATCAAAATTTATGATAAATCATCACATTTTATTGATGATTTATTAAATCTTCTGATTTTTCATCAGATAGATGAATTTCTGCATCAGAATTTTGTTTAATTGTCCTGTCATTCTCAGTATCTTGGTGATTATCAATTTAGTTTTCATTTGTCTTGCTTTTATTTCTGAAACATTTTCATCTCTTAAGTTGACCATGCCAAGTTTGCTGATCAAAAAATTATGTCTCTTTTCATTAAGAGGTTTTGTAAATATATCAGCAATTTGGTTTTCAGTTGGAACAAAATACATTTCAATGTTACCTTTCTCCACATGATCTTTTATGAAATGATATCTGACATCTATGTGTTTGGTTCTTGAGTGATGAACTAGATTTTCTGTTATTGCAATTGCACTCTTTGAATCACACAAAATTGGTATTTTTGTCAGATTTACTCCATAATCCTTCAGTTGAGTTTGCATCCACAGCACTTGTGAATAGCAGCTTGCTGCTGCAACATATTCTGACTCTGCTGTTGATGTGGCAACACAGTTTTGCTTCTTGCTTGCCCAACATACCAATTTTTCCCCAAGATTTGACAAGCACCAGATGTGCTTTTTCTGTCAATCTTACACCCTGCATAATCTGCATCTGTGTGTGCAATTAATTCAAGGTTTGTATCCTTTGGATACCAAAGACCAAGTTCTGAAGTGCCTTTTAGATATTTGAAAACCCTTTTCACAACTTTTAAATGAGATTCTTTAGGGTCACATTGATATCTGGCCAGAAAGCATGTTGCAAACATGATGTCTGGTCTACTTGCAGTCAAATATAACAATGCCCCTATCATCCCCCTATAGGTTTTAATATCTACACTTATTCCATTTTTATCAGAATCTAATTTGTTCCCTGTTGCCATTGGAGTTTTTGAAACAGAGCAGTTTTAAAGTGAATATTTTTGTAGAATTGTTTTGACATATTTTGATTGACTCAAATATTCCATCAATTCTTTGTTTGACTTGTAACCCTAAGAAAAAGGTTAATTCACCCATCATGCTCATTTCAAAATGGCTGGTCATTAATTTTTGAAACTTTTTGCAAAAGTTTTCATTTGTTGATCCAAATATAATGTCATCAACATATATCTGAACCAACAAGGTATGATTTTTGTGTGTTTTGAGAAAAAAGTGTGGTGTCAATAGTACCTTTGGTAAATCCAGAATTGAGTAAGAAGTTTGATAATGTTTCATACCAGGCTCTAGGAGCTTGCTTCAATCCATACAAGGCTTTGTTTAATCTATAAACATGATTTTGAAATTTTGGATCAACAAAGCCTTCAGGTTGTTGCACATAAACTTCTTCTTCAATTTTACCATTTAGGAAAGCTGATTTTACATCCATTTGATAAACTTTGAAATCCTTGGATGCAGCATAAGCAAGAAAAATTCTTACAGCTTCTAATCTAGCTACTGGTGCAAAGGTTTCATCATAATCAATACCTTCTTGTTGATAGTAACCTTTGACCACTAACCTTGCTTTGTTCCTTGTGATTATGCCATTTTCATCAGATTTATTCTTGTATACCCATTTTGAGCCTATGACAGATTTGTCTTTGGGCTTAGTACCAGATCCCATACCTTGCTCTTTTCGAATTAATCCAGCTCTTCTTGCATAGCTTGTATCCAATCTGGATCATTCAGAGCTTCTTTGGCAGATTTGGGTTCTATTGTGCTTAAGAACCCAACATATGCACATTCATGTGCAGTTGCAGATCTTGTTCTCACACCATCAGCTGGATTGCCAATGATATCAGAATGAACATGCCCTTTGATCCATCTTAACCTGTATTGCACAATTGTTGGTTCTGATGGATTTAAAGTTTCCCCCTGTTCAGTTACCTCTGTTTCATGTAAAGCACCAGAATTTTGATTTTCTGTTGTGCTGTCTACTTGTTCTTCAGGGTTAGTACATGATTTTTCTGATGATTTAAATGTACAAGCTTTATCATGATCTAGAAAATCTTCTGATATCATTTCAAAGAGATGCTCATAATTTTCTTGTTTGTCAGAAAAGTTTATTTCTTTCATGTATTCATCAGAAACTTCAGTCTCTGATGAGTCATCAAATGAGACATATAAACTTTCTCTGATTGTCCTTGTATTAAGAATAAAAATTCTATAAGCTTTTGAGGACAAAGAATATCCAAGAAAAATACCTTTTTCTGCTAATCTGTCAAATTTTTCAAGGCTTTCAAAATCATTGAAGACAAAACATCTACAACCAAATGTGTGTAAAAATTTTACACTTGGAATTCTATTATTTATAATGTTATAGGGTGTTTTGTTTAGCCTTTTGTTGATAAGAGTTCTGTTTTGAGTAAAACATGCATTTGCAATTGCTTCTGCCCAAAAGTGAGAGGGCATTTTGGCATATGCAAGCATTGTTCTGGCAGCTTCTACTAAGGTTCTATTTTTTCTTTCAACAACCCCATTTTGTTGAGGGGTTCTGGGAGCAGAAAAGTCATGAGAGATTCCTTTGTTTACAAGAAAGCTTTCAATTTTTGAATTTTTGAATTCTGTCCCATTGTCTGATCTGATCCTTCTTACTGTTAGTTTTAACAGATTTTCAATTTTCTTTATAAAATTAATGATCAACTCAGGTGTTTCACTTTTCTTTCTCAAAAATTCAACCCATGTATATCTGGAAAAATCATCTTTCTTTCCAGAAAAACTTTCTGTACCTATGGGTCCACACAAATCCATGTGTAAAAGTTCCAAATTTTGTGTAATGGAAGATTCAGAAATTGACTTGTGAGAGCTTCTTTTTGACTTTCCCATCTCACAAGCATCACAAATTTTATCCTTTTTAGAGGATATGAAAGGTAACCCTTTTACTAGACCTTTACTTGCTAATTTGTTTAGGTTTTTGAAATTTAAGTGAGCCAATCTTTTATGCCACAACCAACTACTTCCTTTGTTGATTTTTGAAAATAAACATAGTTTAGGATGTTCATTTTCTTCTTTGAAGTCAAAGTAATATATTGGTTGTCTTATTCTTTTCCCACTCAAATATATTTTATTATCATCCATACCTATTAACAAGCATTTTTCTGGTAAAAATGTTACCTGAAAACCTTTGTCACAGAATTGACCATAGCTTAGCAAATTATACTTTAAGCCTTCAACATAGGCTACTCTTTCAATGGTCAAACATCCATACCTGATACATCCGTATCCCATTATCCTACCTTTCACTCCATTTCCAAAGTTCACCATTTTACCCAGCTTTGAGACAAAGTTGCTGAGTAAGCTCCTATCTCCAGTCATGTGCTTGGAGCTTCCTGAGTCGCAGTACCAGATCTGCTGCACATGATGGTCCTGAAATGAAATGATTAGAGGGTTTTAGGTACCCAGGCATGCTTGGGTACACTTTCTGGTGATATTCTGGTTCTATGATTTCTTCTAGATGACCTTTCATCAGAATTCTGTTAAATGCTGAGCCATTAACAGAATTTTTCTTTTTCTTTTGGAGATGGTGTTGAACAAGCTTCAGTATTTCAACACACATACATGAATCATCAGAAATTTCTGATTTTCCTTCTTGTGATGGAATGAAGGGATAGTTTTGAAAAGATGAGTGAACTGCTTCTGGAGTTTTTACAAACTCTTGACTATACTCACTTCTTTTTGGTTCAAAATTTGGCTTATCAAAGGAGTATTCAGAACATGTTGATTTGCAAGTCTCAGAATCAGATTCTGATAAGAATTTATTAGAAGTCTGTTGCGTTGCTTTTACAAAGATAGTGGGTTTGTTATTATTTGTTCTTACATAACCCAACCCTTCTCCTTTGTTCTTTGGAGTGAACTCTATGAAATTTATGAATTCTTTTGCCTCTTGAAAACCTCTTACGTTAATTTCTTTATCATTGATTTTCTTGTAAAGATCTCTTCTTTCATTTTCATAGAACTCAATTTTAGCTCTTTGATCTAAACTTTGTTCTATAAGTAATTGGTTTTCAAGAATGATTTTATTCAAGGTCCTCTGCAACTCATCAGATTTTGTACTATCTGATTGATGTTTAACTTGCAAGTTTAAAAAATCTGACATGAGCTCATTTAGCTTGTGTTCAAGATCAAGATTGTCTAAACTTACCTGTTGTCCTGAAGTCTCTGGTACGTCATCAGAAAGTGCCATGAGACAGAAGTTGGCCATTTCTTCTTCTTCTTCATCAGAAGAATCATCAGATAGCCATGTAGCTGTTCCAGCAATTAAGCTGACTTGCTGTTGTTGCTTCTTAGCTTCCTCAAGCTTCTTTTCATAGTAAGCAACATCTTTCAGCTTCTTGGTCTTACACTCAGATGCATAATGACCTTTTTGCTTGCACTTGTAACACACCACCTCAGCCTTTCCTTTATCCTTAGATCTAACTTCTTCTTTAGATCTATCATCCATCCTCTTTCTATCACTCCTCTGGTACCTCTGGCCTCCTCCCCTCAACCTCTGCTCAAATGTTTTGGTGAGCAGTGCTATTGCATCAGCAAAGGCTGAAAAATCTGATGATGAATCAGAAGTTTCAAAGGCCTGGCTGTTTGATGGTTGTGGATCATTGAAAGTTGTTTGTCTTTGTGAGTTAGAGATAAGAGCTAAAGATCCCCCTCTTTGAATGGTTTCTTCAAATATTTCTTCCTCTCTGGGGATCAAGATGCTATATAAGTCATGAAGACTCATGTTTCCTAGTTCTAAGGTTGAGGACAAAGTCATTGTAAGACTTCTCCATTCTCTAGGCAAAGGATCAAGAAATTTTATGTTTCTTTCATCATTTGATTTAGTTATTCCAAATTTCTTTAGCTCGTTTAAAAGTTTTGTGAACCTTTGATATGTGTCATTTAACTTTTCATTAGGTAAACTTTTAAACTTTTCATAGGATGAGACGTTGTTTGTTCTCTTGTTTCTTTTCATTCTTTCTCCTCCTTCACAAAGATTTTCCAACTGATCCCATATTTCCTTAGCTGATGCACAAGCATCAACTTGTGAAAATATGTCATTGGGGATTGCCATTATTAAGAGTGATTTTGCTTTTTCATCCCCTGCTACCAGTTCCTTGTCTTCCTCACTCAAAAGTATTTCACTTTTAGGAGCTCGGGAGGCAGGGATAGCAGGTAGTTGGTCAGTTGGTGGAATTGCAGGTATTTCAGTCATTGGTATATGTGGACCCCTTTCAATGGATCTAAATAGAGCTCGGTCATGACCATTAAGGAAATTGACTATCCTGATTTTCCATTTAGGGTATTCCTCCCTGACCAGAGTCGGAGGTTTGGACATAGAACCAATATTGAAAGCATTATTCCAGGTTTGAAAGCTGGCCATATTTAGAAAAAAGAAGAAGAGCGATTGATCGTTTGAAAATAATTTATTCAATCTGCTCTGATATCAATTGTTGGACCCAGTATGGCCTTAACAACTTCTTTTTACGTAATATGGCAAGTGATTTCAGTATATGTGAAAAAGATGTGCGGAAATGGAAATCAGACTTTCAAGAAACAAGACCTACAGAATTATCAAGTTTATATCACTTTGAAACCAATTAGTTTAACAAGGTGATTGTAAGATTATTATCTAATACAAATGAATCTTGATTTCTGTGGGTGAGAAGAGTAGTGGAGTTTGGGTGTTTGTATGTGAATGCTAAGCTTCAAAACTCAAGTTTCTTCTGCCTCTCGAGCCTTCTATTTATAGACGGCTATGGACATGAATAAACAATTGTTTATTCATGCAATAAGTCCTGCATAAAGTAGCAATTTGACATATTCATTGAATCCATCGTTCAAGTTGCATTTGTAATCATGAAAACCAATAATGTCATGCTTCGGTCATGGGTGGCAGGATAGAGTTGTGATTTTTAGACAAGTGGGGCTTTTATCAGAATTTCTGATAAACCACTTCATCATAAATTCTGGTGAACAAATCATCAGAAAGTTTGATGATCAGAATTTGTTAGAAACTGATGATATTTCATTAGAAATATCATCAGATCCATCAGAAACGACCTTCTCTGATAATCCAAATCAACCCTTGATCAACTTGTGATTCTTTGTAGTAGATACTTTTGCTTTTCAGTTGTCCTAACTGATTTTCTTCATCTTGCTGTGTTCATCAGGACTGTTATCTTCTTCAGAGATCCAGTTGATTAAGATTTTCTTCAATACTTACAAATAAAGTTTCCTAACAGTTAATAATGTAAATTATAAATGTGTTTGATATTTTTATTTTTGATATTGTAATTTATATTATATTATAAATGTTTTTGGAAATTTTTATTTTTTAACAATTTATATACATTAATATTAACAATAATAAAAATAATAATAATTTTAAAAATAATCAAATTATTAACAATAATACAAATATTATAAATTATACAAATATTAATATTAACACAAATATTAACAATAATACAAATTTTCGTTTAATCTTCGATAAGATTTATACTCGGGTCTTGGTCTCAGTCTGATTAAGGATTCATTATCGATACGTAGCGTTGTAACCGTAGCCTATACATTTCTTCCCACTATTCCGCAACGATTGTTTGGTGTGTCAACCATAGTTGGTTCACTGAAGGCATGGGTAGTCCCCTTCCAACTTAACACGTATGAATTGTCCCTCATTAACATGTTCGAGTGTTATCGCTTGAGGTCGTGGCTCATCAGGGGCATTCAATAACGGGAAGAAAGTACAACTCCCATAGATGCTTAGCACGTGGATGACGATATTATACCTTTGCGCTAGGAGAAGCCCTGCGTGGGGCATTTCCATCTAGTGACTTTCGGGAGAAGCTTCCACTGAATGCCAAGAGATGCTCCTACGTATGCAGTTAAATTATCCTTCGCCCCATCCTTAGAATATACGGGACCATAGTGATACATTATGATCCATCTCTAGTACTAGATCCTTTCGAACATGGAGCCATACGTGTTCCCCAAAACCTAACCCGGCAGCCGCAGACAGAAACCCACAATGACCGTCTGTCCTCACACTTTTATACACGATATGTAGTACTGTAACACTGATGGAATCTGTCGCTTAAACCTTATTATGGTTAACAAGTTCTCGTCCCCTTTATTAATGGAAACCCATGATCATCCCACGTCTCTTTCTTTTTAGAAGTCGTTGAATGACTTCATTGCATTTTGGTTCAGACTTTACAACCGAACTAGTTCCATGAGAGCCCTTTGACGATACGTATGAGTCGTACCTATTTTGTGGGGAACCTGCATATACGCCGCTTGCCTCATCAAAGGAGCTATTTCTCGCAGCTTCTTTTAACCTTTGTTGTACTTTCTTTGATGTTGGCCGACCGCGAGTATCTTGTTGGACAATCGGTGGTTTCTTCGTTGATTTGGTTAGGGTCAAGACCGCTTTTATCTTTGAAATCAAGCTTTTTATTAGCAGGGGATTGTGACTCTAATTCTTGCCGCACAAGATTGAGCTCTTCTACAACATCGACCTCCTCATCTATCAGTTTATATGGAGTAAGTCAAGCTTACGCCAGAATACATCTACGTCTTCGAGTTGTATCTTACGCTCTGCACAGTTAAATCAATGCAATGTGTAAGCTACTAAAATCGTACTAAATAACAAAAGGTTTGTAGGTTTAAGATTTTTTACATATATGTCTGTACTTTTGCAGCCTACAAGCACACGGCAACCCACAACTAAGCCACATATGACAACCATATGATGTATTAAGTTTCTGCAACACCTCTAGCTTCCTCATTAACCCTTCCAGCAAGTCAAGTGCTTTATAGGAAACCTTTCCACGTAGGCTGTCAAACAGTGGTAGTCTGTGGTGGTTCATCGTTTTTTCGAAGCTTTCGGTGAAACTTTTTTCGATTTCCCCTATCTGAGTTGCAACTCTATCCCTGACACATCCCATTATTCGGTCCAGTGAACTCCTATCTCAAATGTATCTCTCCAATTTAGCGTGCTGGCTCTCAACTCTGTTAGTGGCGCGCTGACCAAAGTTGCGACTCTTATTAGTCCACGCAAAAGCGAACATTTCTTTATAGTCTTTGAGCCAGTTATTGTACATATAATTAAAGACCCCTACAAAAGTAAAATAATAAATTAAATGTAAAAACGTGTGTAAATATATTTTGAGCCAGTTTTCGTACACAAACTTACTTGAATGGTTGCAAGCTACAAGTCGGTTATACATTTTGCGCAAGGTGTAGTCAATATATGGGCTCTGAAGCAGAATCGCACAATATCCGCCAATACGACAAAAAATTCTCCCAATCTTCTTTATTGAACCCTTGCTTGCAATTTTTACAGATACTATGTTCGATGTGAAATCGCATAGATACCTAGAGGCGTTCGGGAATACTTTACACGTTAATTAGGGCTAGCTCTCTATCCGATATTATCACACGCAACTGCATACATTCATGCAACATTGACTTGATCCTTTCAAGCACCCACACAAAGTTATCCCTTCGTTCTTTGCATATAACGGCATGTGCGATACAAAAAGACTTGTTGGTCGACGTCAAACTCACAACCTGGACAAATGACATGTTGTAGATGTTTGTTTTGTACGTCGCGTCAATCAACAGCACGTGTGGAAATGCACGCCACATAATACTTGACTAGGGATGAACAAAGAAAATCTCTGTTACAACATCTGTTCTGGGTTCCTGTTGGGTTTCGTAAATGAATTGGTTTTCATGCAGCATGGGAGTCTTTTCGTCCATCTATGATGCTCTAATTTTCTTAACCGTATTTTGCACGTCTTTCTGAAAATGGAGGCTATTGGGGTACTGCTTTCTTAGGGTTTGAAATATGTATTCGCATTCAGTAAATCTTGGCACAAAGGCGTGGTTGAACAGATTCTACACAAGTTCGTGGTTATGTTTCGGGTTTTCCACTACTAACTTCCACGTGTCATTCGTCACATCCTGTACTGCGAGTAATGAAAATGGGTAACCAATTTTTTTTGCTGCCAACTTTCCTAACTGTTGCTTTACTCTGGTGCTCACCATCACGGTCACACACAAGCCATACCATCCCCGTAGTACCACCAATATTCTTTGATCGACGAGTCACAATAACGTAACCATTCTTCTTTGTCGTTGCTTGTACCCAATTCTTCAGGTCAGTTACAGACATGAAATGCTAAAAAACAGTTACGCTATTAACAATAATAATAATATTAATAATATTTTAACAATAATACAAATTTTAATTTTAACAAAAATACTAATAACAATAATAATAATATTAAAACTCTAACAATAATACAAATATTAACAACAATAATAATATTAATAATATTTTGACAATAATACAAATTTTAATTTTAACAATAACAATAATATTAAGAATTCTAACAATAATACAAATAGAATTATTAAATATTATTATAACAATAATACAAATAATAACAATAATAATAATGTTAATAATATTTTAACAATAATACAAATATAATATTAACAAAAATATTAATAATATTTTATCAATAATACAAATTATAATTTTAACAATAATAATAATAATAATAATAATAATAATTCTAACAACGATACAAATATAATTAATAATTATATTATAACAATAATAATATTAATAATAGTTTAACAATAGTACAAATTTTAATTTTAACAATAATAATAATATTAAGAATTCTAACACCAATACAAATATAACTATTAATATTATTATTATAACAATAATACAAATATTAACAATAATAATAATATTAAGAATTCTAACACCAATACAAATATAACTATTAACCCTTTACCCAAAAAATAATACAAATATTAACAATAATAATAATATTAATAATATTTTAACAATAATACAATTACTAATGCGATACCTACTTAATTTGAAACGGATTGCCCGGGTTAGAAGGTTGATAATCATCATACAGTGGTGTGTTTGTAAGCTCATCACCATATCCTCCGTATATATCCAAATTATCTTGTTGCACGTAAGAAACTTCACACCCATATCCATAATCCGGATATGATTATTGTGCCTGGTAATATGGTTCATCAACAGGGGCATGCTCAGCATCGTATCCTACGTATCCATCCGGATTACCTTGTTGCATGTACGAAGATTCACACCCGTATCCGTGATTCGAATACACTTGATGCGTCGGATAATATGGTTCATCAACAGGTGGAGTCGGAGCCTCGTTCAAATCTGGCAACTTTTGTTTTGATCAACAGGGACGTCAGCCGCAACCTCCTCCTCCTCATTAGAATCATGCACTCCCCACGAGTCGTTAGAATACTGTCCAAAGAAATAATTCCCGTCCTAAAATGATGCCATTTTAGCTCCACATGCGTGCAACGAATAAATAACTGATGAAGTGAATAACTGAGGATGTGAAGAATGCGATATATTTCTCCTTGATTCGTATGCAGATGGACGTCTATATAATGTTTCGAATTCACATTTATAAGCCCCGTATAGCTCTACACTTAGCGTATATCAGCATGATTTGACAGTGTACCAGGTTAACTGACTGGTCGTGTACCTACCCCATACCTACACCTCGTATAGAGCTAGCTATACACAGTGTATATGGTACCCCATACGTTGCGTATAGCCTATACAAGGCATAAGTACAGGTAGGATTTGATGTGCAAATAGGCATTTTGGTGTTTCAATATGCACACCCATTTATATAGCAATTATCTGAATATGCTCGTGCAATTATATATATTTTTTTCAATTATAGAATGTGTTGGATAGCGACTTTCGACCGTTTATTTTTGTGATTTCTTATTTTATACGATGTCAAATAGAGTTTTGACTTGAGGTAGTGGTGGAGTGGTTGGGGAAAAACTTAGTGTTCTTGTGACCCAGGTTCGACTCCCACTCTCCGCATTATTTTTTGCGGCATCCAGGTGAAGGTCGAATACGGGTGGCGCCGGTTCGTCTTGGATGAGAGGCGAGGTTTTACCGATTATTCCACTATTATGCCTTCGGGCGGGTGGAGGTTGGGTTTCCACGCATCTAGGAGAGCCAAAGGGGCTGGCGGCAATCGAGTAGTCGACCTTGGCCACAGTGCCCGATGTCACGGTGATTGGCTCGTCGTTCTTGCCGTTAAAAAAAATAGAGTTTTGACTTCATTTAATTGGAGTGAGTAAAGAATTAGTTTAGTTGGAAGGGTTCTCTTTTTGTTAGAAAGCTAAAACCCTAATGTGCGATTGTGTGATTCCAGAAATCGTGTAAAAATTGTGTACAGTTGGAAGGGTTTCTTTGTTAGACGTGAACTTAATTTGATTTGTCTATTAAGCAAATCTCATCTCGAGCTTGAAGAAATTTCAATTTGTACAACACAACAATACTCAATAGAGACCATGCTTAAATCAAACTAATTTCAACTCGAGCTCAGTAGAGACCATGCTTAAATCAAACTAATATCAACTCGAGCTAAACTTAAGAGCTAATAAAAATCGACTTGAATGAAGGATCTTGGATTACTCCATAACCCGTTGACATTCCATGCTATTCACGGCTCACAAACTCGATAGAAGTTTGTAAGCTCAAGTTCAACTCATAATATTCATAGAACTCATTTTACTTAAAACACATAATCAATATCTATGAAGTTAAACTTGAACAATCGATGAAGTTTAACTCGAACAAGCTCAAAAACCCTAAAAGCTCCGTTACATATTTTAACAAAAATAACAATATGGGTCATGCTTAGGTTCAACATTTCACTTCGCCTACCTACATGATTGACACCCAAAAAGAAAATAACGAGATTAATTTCTTTAATATAACATTAAAAGTAGTTTTTAAAATAAATAAGAAACTATTAATCTACTTGTTTTGATATAATTTCAATTTAAAGGTCTCAAGATATTGAACTACAAATTCGATTAAAAAAAGCTAGGGTTAAAAGTAAAAACATTTAACGAGCAATTCAACAAGAGAGCTCGGATAGCAATACCGATCCGAAATATATTGAGAGAGGATGAGAGTGGATCCCGTAAGTCACCACACTTATGGCCCGAGAGAGGGACTGAAGAGTTGATATCTTAGACACAAATCTAAATAGGAGAAGAAAAAAGTAAACATGTTACATCCTTTTAATTTAAAGTAGAACCATGCACAATCCTGCCATTGACCCGGATTAAAGTATCGCGATAGGCGCGTTCGTCCCTAATAGATTGATATAACTTAGACATGCTCCAACCGGAGGGTCGGATACTGTTTCTTCAGAAAATAAACACTACCCTAAGCTCAACTCACCTAAACCCCATGAACCATCTTGTTGCATATATGTGCATCAACAACTAAATGTATCCGATCTTCCGAAAGCCTCAGCTGATGCTAGCCGAGTCATCACTTCTGCACAAATCTGCACACGGACGAATCAATAACATCATTAGACTTCGATTTTACATTGTTCGACCAACCAAATAGCCAGAATGAAGATTTTATCAAGTAGATAGAATACATTGACATAATTACAAAGTGTTAAACCATAATATGACATAGGATACCAACTGTGTGTGTGCGCGTACTGTGTAGAAAAATATAAACACAAGAATAAAAGAAATTCTTCATCTAATGTTAAGTAAGCAAAACATGCCATTCTTCCAGACACGTGCACATGGTGTTCTAAACAGCACGCCTGAGGCGTGCCTAGATGTGAGGCGCATTAAAGTGTGTTTTTGATCATGTGATCAACCAGATACACACATAATCTGTTTTGTGAAGCTACATAGAATTTTCCACCTGTGTACAGCACTGCGCATTCACCTCCCACCGAGGCTCTAAGGATCCTATCTAGTGCCCCGCGCCTTTTAAAAAACAAAGCATGAGAAAGATACATTGTAAAGTTATACAGAACTCGCATTATAGTTCCAAGTGTCTGGGATCAGAAGATTGGGTTTTATTTCATGTGGAGTCATTCGACTAGATTAGCCTATTTATCTCATCTATCAGCAACGGATTTTTCTCTATTGTTACTCTCGTGGGCGTATACGAGCTTTCATAACTGAAAATTGAAAAAAATTAAATGTTTCAGGTCACAACCCAACCCATCTTGCACCAATAATCATCCATTGACCCATTTTGACTGGTTACCCAGCCCATCCAATTTCGCAATTAGCAGCCTCTAAATTTTCTCGTCCTCCACTTCAGTTAGTCTGCTGACTACATAGATAGTGGGATACTGCAGAAAGAACATGAGTAACTACTATTATGACTGCCACCATCAGAAATAACCCTAAAGACGCATCTGAGACAGAGATAATGCCATCAAGACCGGCAGCCAAACAAAAAATAACAAAAAGAACAAGTATAAAATATCGAACAAGAAAATGATAGCCTTGTCATGAAATTTGATGTCTCACAAAGGTTGAGGATGCTCAGAAAGTATACTGAAAGTCAACAATCCAAAGTTCGGTTACTGGTAATTAAGAACATTACTGCGCCAGAAGCATGGCCGTACGAGGCAATCTGAAAAACACCCCAGGGCCGGCGTCTGTATCAGGGTCAAAATTGGTCAAACTTAAGAATTAAGAAATTCGGAATGTAGCGAGGCTCTAGACAAAGCCCTAGGTAGAGACGTAAAGCGAGGGCCCTGCTCTAAGCAAAACACAAGGGTTAGCCATTAAGCGCAAAATTACTTCTAAACAATGCCTATATTCCCATACCCAAATTCTTGATAATCTAGACAAAGATGTGATACAAACATTTTGAACTCATGATAAACTAAGAATATGTAAGACTTTCAGCTATTAGAACATCAATCTCCATCAAACATACCTGTATCCGAATTCCTCTTGGACCGCTTCAATTTCCGCAGCTGCACCTGCGACTCCATCAACAACTTCATCCTTTCAATCTCCAAATCCTTAGTAAACTCCATCCTCTGCTTCTCCAGTTCAACCATCTGCCTCTGTTTCGTTTCTTCAACTCTCTTATACACATCAGCAAACCTTCCTATCGCCTCCGCCAGCTCGCAATACGCATCGCCACTCGCCTCACCTTCATCCTCTGGCAACCGCCTCACTCTGTCCCCGTCAACTCCTCTCCGATCACGATTCCGATACTGATTCCGATCTCCACCGCTAGACAACGACGCCTCCGAATCCTCCTCTGCACCGTCAACCGCAGCAGCAGCCGCCGCCATCACCGAGAAATTCCGCCGGAAAAACGAACTATCACTCACCGGTTGATACGGTGGAGGCGGCGGTCGTTTCGATCTACGTCCAACTGGAACCGCCGACGGCGGCGGCGGCAGCGGCAGTTCCGCAACCTCCGGCGTAACTGTAAGCGCCGCGATCCGTTTCCGTTGAGGCGGTGGCGTCGGTGTAGGTTTAACCGCCGCGATCCGCTTCCGTTGCGGCGGTTGCGACGGCGTTTTCGCCGACGGCTTAACCACCGATCCGATAACCGAATCAAGCGGTGCAAAAAACGGCCACGGGGAAACGTAACAACCTGCACCTAACTCCATAACCAACGCCTTCTCAACCTTATACTTCTTCTTCAACGTATCGATCCGGTTCTTACACTGCACATCACTCCGGCGAGTTTTTTTAACAGCGCCGTGACGGTTATTAACGGCGTCAGCAACTTCTTGCCAGTGGTTCTGACGGAGACTGCCGGTGTTAAGTTTCAGGATCCGTTCTCCCCAGGCCTCGATTAACGTGAACGTTGCGTCTTCTGACCAGCAGTCGTCTCTGACCGGAAACGGTGTCGTTTTGGGAGGACGAGGCGGTGGTTTTGGTTTAGGTTTTGGTGTTGGTGTGACGTCATTGTGTACGGAAGTGGTGGTGGTGGAGTTGTTGTCGGAGGATGGGTGAGTGGGGGGAGTTGGTGGTTGACCGGACATGTTGACGCCGGCGGTGATGACGTGTCGGGGGTATGGTGAGGTTCCGAGAGGGTTTGTGGTTTTTTTTTTAAATATGTTGAGGTCGCCGGTGGTATAAGTTTCTTTTGGGGTTTTTTATGAAGTTGAACTTTTTGACTTTTCATGTATAGCTTGTCTTTCATGTTTGGGTAAAAGTTTAATAATAACTTGGGGGTTGTTTGTCAACATCTGAATGGTTGTTTTTCATATATAGCTTGTCTTTCATGTTTGGCAACATCTGAATGGTTAAGTGCTGAACCATTAAGAGGTTTTAACTATTAAGTGCAAGAGTTCTGAACCATTAAGAGCCTGTATAATACTTAACCATTCAGAGGCAAATGTCTGACCAATTCAGATTAGAGGTCTTAACCATTCAGACTCAGACTCTGTATAAATCTTAACCATTCAGAGGCAAATGTATGAACCATTCAGACATCTGCTCGTGAAACAAACAGTCTGAACAATTAAGTGTTGAACCAGTAAGAGGTCTGAACCATTAAGAGCCTCATTAAGAGGTAAACAAATAGCCCCTTAGGGTGGTTGGTGTGGGGTGCGTCCCGCCCCGTCAAGGCATGGCACCACCGACCCTTCCGGCCTGTTGCGTCGGTTCCGTCGTCTCCTTACCGTAAGTGACGAGGCCATTCAAAGATAATGTTGTTAAGGTGGATCTTTGAAGACCAATCAAATTAGAAAATGGGCCTCTCATCCACACTCCAGGCCCATCACTTGTGTGAGGTGATGGCCCTCCGATAACGTGGCCGCCTACGTGGAGGCTCATCACCAAGTGATGCTTCTCCTCCACACCTACTAGCCTTAGGGAGGAAGGGCATCACTTGGTTAGTATGGTTAGGGTTCAGTAACGCCCCTTGAAGGTGGTGTTTCATAGCCACATCAGATGGGAGGTGATCCCATTACAAACAAATAGCCTGATTGTGGTGGTGGATGCTTAAAATTTCACGAACTGTCAAATCAATTGCTTATTCCCTTACTTCAATTCAAGTTTTGTCGTCTATGAAAGAGCCGATCCATATTAAATATGGTATATCTAAGTTAACTTTGAAAACTACAAAGTTCTCGGGTTCATTACAAGCTACTTTCGAGTTTCAACCGAACCATCTTCAACCAATCACTCGTCATCATCATCTTCAATATTGTTCGATAATCATCATCGACTTTATCCTCTAATCATCTTCAGGCTAGTCCATCATATTCACCTATCATCATCATCAAATTGTTTGTGAGGTCCTTGGTTACCAATTTACTGAAAATTTCAAGTTCGGCCCAGGCCGGTCGGGTCCACTCTGTTTCTGACCCGTTGCACATGCCTATGTATATTCATGTTACATGTTTAATATTTTTAATTTCAAAACATATGTACCTGACTCCGTTGTTACCGTTAAACTATATTTTTAGTAAAATAACGAGTGGGGTAATTTATAAAACCTTAAAAGAAAAGGTCGGTGGCTTTTGCCACTGACACCCCAAACTTTTGTATAATGTAAATTGTAACCCTCACTTTTGTAATCTGCCCCAAACTTTTGTATAATGTCACTTTGTAAAATGTCACTTTGACCCTCTTATGTTTCTAAAGTTTCGAGTCTACCTAAAACTAATTTCTAACGTTTTTATTATTTTATGTATGTATCAGTGTAAATTTGAGTTCGTCTACGCTTTATTGGAATTTTTGTTTGGAAACGAGTTGGTTCAATTATTAAATGTTTTATTTTTATGCACGTTTTGACGTAAATTTTGTTTGGAAACAAATCGGGCCTAAAAAATGACGTTCTCATTTTACGGTATAAATTTGAGTTACTATACGTTTCGACGTAAATTTAGTTCGGAAACGAGTCAAGTCGGTTGTAGTCTATAATCTATCACGCCGCATACAACACCACCGCATGTGTTTATTTTATGTATATTTTGAGTTAGTCTACATTTTAACGTAAATTGTGTCTGAAACAAGTCGTGTCAAATATAATACATTGTCATTCAACATTATGAATTCGGATTACGCTACATTGCAACAAAAATTTCATTCGGAAACGAGTCGTATGATTGTAGTTTATAATTTGTCACGTTGCGTATAGCGCCGCCGCAACGTGCGACGAGTCAAATACCTAGTTTAACTTAAATACAAACGACAAGCCCATGTAAAACCCAAACATATGGACTATATGTAAATTTTGATAAGACGGGTTGGGAGGGAGGGAATTCGGTGACTTGTATAAATTTATTTTTTGTTTGTTTAAATAATAGTTTAAAAAAAAACTAAACAGGTTTTATTATATTATATTATATTATACTTCTGTTAAATTTAGAACTTTGTGAATAGTGAATATCACCACGTGTCAGTACCTCATTTGCTCTTTTCCCCATCTACCCAATGATGTTAGACCGTGGGGTATGGTGGGGCTTGAGTTGGGGGTATGAGTTGACACGTGGAGTTCGACCCCCCCCCCCCACACCGCCTAGTGACATGTCCGTGGGATATGGCGGGGCGCGGGTGCACCGCTTGGGTTGGCAGGTTATTTAAAAAAAATTACAAAAAATTTTAAAAATTCACACAACATTTATAAAAAAACCTAAAATTTTATTAAATTTTTAAAAATTACTGTTATGGGTCATTTTCTGAGTATACATATCCTGACTAATATCCCGCTTTTAATTATTTATTTGTGACCAGGATGCTGGACGAGGATATTGCTGACATCCTAGGTGATATCCTGAGGTTGAGTGAATTAAACACGTGCAGGTTAACGGTTGCAAGCTACTAACGGTCATCAGGACTTCTTCTCCTTAAGACTCGGGCGAATTTGTTGTGAGAAAGCCGTTGAACCCGAAAGACTTGGTCCTCAACGTTCGAGTGGGAATATTCGCTGGATCCCGGGAGTTTAGGATAGTTTGTTGCATTATCTTTACTATAAATAGATGGGGGCGGATCAGTTTAAGGCACAGAATTTTTCACTAACACTCTCGTACACTTTCACTTTCTAGCTCATTGCAAACAACACACTTGTATTCAAATTTCATTGTAACACCTAGTCGATCCGCACCACATCCTGCACTGTATCCTGATATTTGAGGCAATAGAAGAACAAGGCAGTTGCGACTGTCAGCTCCCGAGGTTTTATGCCGGCGATCTAGATTGATCAAGGGCTTTCCTCGTACATCTCGTGTCATTTACTTTACTTTTTTGCTCATTGTTTGATCACAGATACAACTCTATATCCTGAGCCGTATCCTGAAACTGTTTTTGCAAATAACTCAATTGACATATTTTTGAACACATTCTCTTAGCACACTACCTCACTTAACTAATTTGATCACTTAATTGCTTCGGTAATTTTTGACCAAAACAATTTGGCGCCCACCGTGGGGCAAGTGGTGCTCTCTTTACTAAATTTTTTTGTCAAATCACTAATCAGTTTTCTATTTTCAAAACTTTTTGCCACATTGTCCATAATGGCCTCAAGATCAAACATGAGCTCCTCCACTGTGTCTGCTACAACTTCTGCTACTACTGGTCCGGTGCTTCCACTTCCTCCTCCAAGGATGCAATCTTCTTCGCAACCTCAGGACATTATCCCTACTCGGAATGTTCAGGGATCTACTCCGATTTTGGCTTCTAATGATGAAATTCTAACCTTATTTGGGAGTGTGGAGGAACAAATGAGGCAGCAACAGGAAGCAAACCAGATGCTGTTGAGGGAGATACAACTCCTGAAGTCCGGCTCGAGCAGACCTGCTGAGGATATCGTCACTCCATTACAACCCAGAACTTTGAACTTTAGTTCAGCTGTGTATACTGAGGATAATAGGGGGAATATTGTGCCCAACCTTCCTCAGAATCATACTCCTGAAATACCCTCCTCGGTTAGGATGTCAACCATGAGGAGCTCAGGATATGCTTCAGGATATGGGCAGAATCCTCCGACTGGTAACGTATCTAATAATAATAATGCTATTGCCACTAACAGTGTTGGATCTTTGCAGGATACAGCTGTAACGTCAGAATTATCCAGGGAGCTTCAGAAGCTAAAGGATATGATATCCAATGTACCTGGGGTGGTGCAGCCAATTCCTGAAGTATCCCAGGATAGCCACAGGATATCTCGGTTCGTACGTCCTATATGTGATGCTGAAATCCCAAAAAGATTTCAGACTCCGAACATGAAGCTTTACGACGGAACCACAGATCCTGAAGAGCATATTGCCCAATATAGGGAAAGGATGGAGATCAACCCTATCCCTCCGGATCTCAAGGAAGCTTGCCTGTGCAAGGGTTTCGGTTATACTCTAACAGGATCAGCCTTAAAATGGCTGTTAAATGTTCCTCCACATTCGATTACATCATTTGCCCACTTAGTGAATTTATTTAATAGTCAATTTTCTTGCAGTCGGAGTTTTGAAAAACTAACCAGTGATCTTTACAGGATAACTCAAGGACCTCAGGAATCCCTGAGGGATTATGTGAGCAAATTCAGTCGAGAATCCTTGGATATCCCACATCTTGATGTTGCAACAGCTGTGCAAGCTTTTAAGATGGGGTTGCAAAAGGACTCTCAGTTTTATCAGGATCTTGTAATGAATCCCTGCAGGAATCTCGACGAGGCTCGTAACAGGGCTCTAAGATATATTCGATTGGAGGACGATAAGAAAATGCAAGAAAGGATGAATGCATCCTCGACATACGAATCAACTGACAGGAAGTCAGAATCCTCGTACAAACCCTACCGCTCCAAGCCATATGGCAGAAATGATAACAAGAGAGTGAATGCTGTTGAAGACGAGGATCCCGAAGAATATCCTGAATTATCCGAATATTGTTTTTCTGTTAATATACCTGAACTAATGTATGCTATGCAGGGTCTGGGAGATAAAGCCAGGTGGCCTCGGAAGAATCAACAAAAAGCTGATTGGAAGGATAAATCCAAATGGTGTGCCTTCCATGAGGATTTCGGACATGTTACGGAGGATTGCATTGCCATGAGGAAGGAAATAAGCTATCTTCTGAGCAAGGGATATCTAAAAGATCTCTTGGGAAGAAAGAAGAATAAAGGACAGGATACTGAAAAGGATCCTGAACGAGCAGCCTCACCTCCCGCGGATGCCAAGATAATCAACTTTATTTCGGGAGGATCAGACATTTGTGGGACTTCGTATTCAGCGGCGAAGAGACATGCAAAAGAAGCTAAGGCTGAGAGGGGAGACAAACCTGTTAGGATGACTACCCTCACAACTGACAAAATGATCACGTTTGACGCTGATGACAGGGATACTGTCCAGGATCCTCACCATGATGCTCTGGTAATAACATTATATGTGGCTAACCATTTTGTACGCAGGATACTGGTTGATAATGGCATTTCCGTCAACATAATCCAACTGGAGACTCTGAAGAGAATGAATGTGTCTCCGATGGATATCACTTCGAAGTCTACTGTGCTCGTTGGTTTCAGTGGAGAAGCTAGGAACACAGTGGGAGAGATAAAGCTGCATGTATATGTTGAAGGAGTCAACAAGATGCAACGTTTCTGTGTGATGGATTCTCTATCCGGCTATAACATCATCCTAGGGAGACCGTGGATTCACGATATGAAGGCTGTGCCATCAACATATCACCAATGCATCAAGATACCTACCCCTTGGGGAGTTGTCAAGATCGACAGTGATCAGCAAGAGGCGAAAGAATGTTACTCATCCTCAATGAAATCCTCGACCAAACCAAGTGCAGCATAGCAATTAAAGATGCGGGCCCAGGATATCGTGGAGAATCCGGAGCAGGATGTGAAGAAAGTTATCCTGGATCAGGATAATCCTGATATCTCGGTGCTCGTAGGGACCAATATCCCTCAGGATATTGAAGAGCAATTAACTAACTTTCTGAAATGCAGGATGTCAACATTCGCATGGAAGCATGAGGACATGACAGGTATATCCAAAGACATTATTACTCACAAGCTTGGAATTGACAGGTCATTCAAGTGTAACACCTCGAAAAATTACGTCCAATAATGTCTTGACACGTGTCATAAGGTTCCGGTATGTGAAAACAAACTTTAGAGGGACTAAAAGTGACAAACAGTGAAAACTATGGAACGTAAGGGTCCAAAGTGTCAACAATGGATAAATAGACTCTATGATAACCCTACATAATGTTATAACCTTAAACGGGTGGTTTATGGATCATACGACGCGGAAATTGCACAAAAGTGAGGAATTGCAAACTATAGGGGCCAAAAGTGTCAACATGTTTAATTTATACCTCTGAGTGAACTTTTGGCAGACCCGAAGCTTTATAATGCTAAAATATACTCACTAGAATATGTGGTTAAAATTTCGTGAAGTTTCGTCAACGTATGAGAAAGTTATGGCCAAAACCGTACTTGAAGGACTAAAAGCGTCAACGTCGAATTTCATGGCTTTTCGGTTGAGCGCAAAGTTATCCGAGGACATTACCATGTAGGTAAATGTCCCAAGGTTCTTAAAAACCAAGATTTAGGGTTTACGAGTCAAGATATGAAGCCGAAACATCGCATACAAGTTCAGGGACCAAAGCTGCCAAGTTGGAAACTTGTTTGGCTGAACAGGAGGTCAGGCGACCCGCCTGGACTGACCCAAGCGGGCCGCGTGGGACTGCCAGTACCAAAAATTCGCGAAAATTGCAAATTAAGTCCGAATTTTGAGTTGCTACCAGCTGTGTCCACCTCCAAATGCTCCAATAATATGTCTTGCATGCCTATGGTAATAGTGAGCTACTTACAAACATCAGAAACCAGCTTTAAATCAGATTTCTCATCCATTTCTTGGGCACTTGCATTTGATCAAGAAGCTCTCAACTCTCAAGAACTCTCTCAAGCATTTCTGGAGCTAATCTGAACGTCAAGGCAACATCCTGGTGTTCACTAAGCATCAATAGGACCTTTGTAAGCTTCTAATTCAGTCCAAAATCCGTTCTTGCTTTGATTATTGCTAAAAGTCAAACTGATTGTTCATACACTTTGACTTTCTGATTAAACGAGTTTCAATCAGTCATTTCTCAAATTGAAACCAGATATATGTTGGTATTTACGTGGGAAACAAACCCTCAAAAGGGTATTATCTGAATCCCACTATATGCATGCTAATTGTCGAGTCAAACGTGTTTCTAAAAAGTCAACAGAAGTGATTTTTGAGAAAAATAGCTTAAATGGTAATATAAATGACATGCAATCTGTTTGATCATCATAGATAGCTTTATAATGAATATAAGAATGTGTTTTACTATGATCAACTCGACAATCTTTAATATAAATACGAATCGGAACCGAAAGTCTTGTAAAACGACTATTTCGTGGACTATTGATTCGGATTCGTACATGCATGTTCGAGATCTGTATTGGAGAGTATTTTTAACCATTTTTATTTTGGTAAAACTCTCTGGAATTTTGTTGCTTAAGTCTATACTTAGCCTATTCATTTGCATGTTTCCGATTATGCTTAAAAGTTGACTATTTTGCCCTTTTTGATATAAAACGTGATTTTTGGAAAAGTGAAAGAGTAGAAATCTTTATTTCTAATATATAAACTTGCACCGAAAATTTCGGATCAGTTGGTGGTCCAGATTTTGAGTTATGGCCATTAGCGTAAAACTATATTCTTAAGTTACATAAACGGCCCTTTTCGCGTATAACCCATTTCTGTCCACGTTTTGATACAAAACTTTCTACCCACTGATGTTATTTAATATTTTGGGATTTTAGATGATTTTTATTTAATTTTTGGCTGATCATATCTTAGATCGCTTAGTTATTTCGGTTTATGTCGGTTTTGACCGTTTAGGCCATAAAATGAGTTTTATGCATTCTTTTGACCCGAAACCTTTTCCTACTGATTTTATATGTTAAATAAATTATTTTAAGTGTTCTGGAAATATAAAAATCCCAGATGTATTTTGAAAACCCGGAAACGGCGTTAAATCGCATTTTAAGCATTTTTAGCGCATAGTAAGCGTTATACTCATTTTAAACATATAAGACTTATACCTACTGATGTGTTTAGCATATTTTCATATAATAACAGTAAGTATACGTATATGAACTCAGATTTCCAGTTTTGGCAGTTTTAGCCCTTGTGAAATTACTAAAATACCCCTACGGTGCATAGTTTGGTTTTAAATGATAAATTTGATATATGGGTCATACCCTACTTTTATAACATGTTAAATTAAGTATATTTTCTGTATGAACCAGACCCGAACCTCAGATTTCTAATTTAACTCTTTTACAATCTTTTAAATGACCAAAATGCCCTTCTAAGGCATAAATTGAGTTTAAAATTATTCCGGGCAATATAGAACAGAACTTACTGATGTTATATCATATTTAAAGCATATTACCTCAGGAAACTTGCATTTGACTCTTTTGACTACCCGTAACGCCCTTTTAGCGTCCGGTTCGGTTTCCGTAACTAGTTTGCGTAAATTGACCGAAACGGGTCAAACGTTATCATTTTTAACTCAAAATCCAGAATGTATTTAGTATACCCATATTATACAAGTATTCAAACTTGTCGGGTCTAAATCACATTCTATCCGGTCTTTCGCTTAATCATGCGTAAACCGTATCATTCTTAAAACTAACCGGTCAAAGCTTAGGCTTAAATAAAAGACCCGTTAGGAATCTAATAGGTTAATTATAAACCTTTGTTCCAGATTAGGAGGCCCAGTAAAAGCTACCACACTTACCATTTGTGTTACATACTTGCTCAGGTAAATACATTTTGACTTATTTTTCCTATACGGGCTTGGGGTACGGTATTTAAAATACCGCTTGATCGGGCGCACAAGTCCTGCGCCTTATGGGTGTACAGTCTTGAATAGCTTGTGCGACTCGTTTAAACAGTCTTGTCTTACTTTAGGCTTTGGGGGGTTATTGACCGTGTCCCGGATATCCTTGGCATTATCTTACGAGATGGCCACGACCAAAGCACAGGGTGTAGGCGTACACTCGGCGTGTATAACTCTTTAATGTGGTGTGTCATTTAATCTTTAGCCCGGACAGTAGATTCCGGGCCACCAAAGATACGAGTGCATGTAAATCGTTCACAAGTTTATATTGTATAATTATCCCAAGTTAATAAAAATATTTATGCCTTGTGCATTTAAATCAATTTTCAATCATTTTCAAAATGAGTCAGTCGATTTGTATTTACCAGTGTAAACTGACGTATTTTTCCCAAAAGGTTAAGTGCAGGTACTATACAAAATAGCTGGCTGTTCCCTAAGAGCGTCCACTATAGTCTCGCAAGCTCGGACGACAAAATATCTGTTGAACAATTTTTATCTTATTTTATTGATCCGCCTGTGGATCCGTTTCAACTACTGTGATATTATTATTACACTTTATTTAAGAGTTGAAATGTATGTATTCTGCTTCCGCTGTGCATTATTATATTGTGTAGATTGTCTATGACGATGCCAACTACGTCACTGTACCCCACACCGGGCCCACCGGTGACACGTGGAAATCGGGGTGTGACAGGTTGGTATCAGAGCCAACGCTGAGTGAATTAAACACTAGTCCTTTGTGTTTAATCTCAGTTACACAATTGCACAATCCTCGATTTTCGAGTCTAGACAATGAACTTAGGAAATGTTCGACATTTCGTTTAATTTATCTTTATTTTTATTATTTGCTTTGTCTTATATATTTGTTGTGCAACTTGTTTAATTTTTGACAGGACCATCATGCCGCCACATATGCGAGGACGAGGAGGATTCGCTACATCTCACGACCATGAGGCAGGACCCTCACACAGGCGAGCCCCGTCAGCTATGCACAACACTGCAGCCAATGATCTCTGGGGATCATTCGCCGAGCCGGCTAGACACTCGGTGTCTATGAGCACTTCACCATCACTACCCCAATCATTTGGGCCCCACTCGGAGAATGGGCCCCACGGTTCTCATGGATCTTATATACCTCTTCATCAGTCGCCTCACCAATACCCAACACCAGTTTACCAGGGTCTGTATAACCCTGATGCTTTTGTGGATGAGCCAGTGGGTCATAACCCACTAGGACCGGAGGACCACTTTCCTGGCGATCACGAGATGGAAGTTGATGAAGACACGGACCCTTCACTGCCACCGTCAGGTACGCCCAACCATCCCATCGAGATATCGGATGGGTCACCATTTAGGGGATCACCCTACAATGGTGTTGATAGCTTTCAGGAGAGGTTTCGGCAGCACGATTGGTATTACACCCCCAGCCGCCACAACTCTCCGATGCTCCAGTGTCACCATGGATCGCCGGTGCACTCGCAGCACCACTCTCAGCAGCAGCAGCTTCAGCAGCAGCCGCCTCTGCAGCAGGACCTATCTGAGGCCCTATGGCGCGACGTGATCACTCCGTCGCCACCGCCGCCACCAGTTTTACCTCCTCCGCCTCAGAGGCCAAGGAGGAACGCACGTATGTCTACGCGCGGAGGGATTTGCATAGGCACCCCTCCACACGTTGGTAGCAGTCGCTACACGCCTCTTCACGAGGAGTCCGAGACGGGAGAGTCTCCGCATCCCGTATCGGAGGTCACTTCAGTACCGATCCCGCCTCTGCCGCCGCAGAACTACGGAGAGCCGATTCCGGCTTACGCTAGCGCAGCCCAGTTTAACCCGTTCGAGCAGGTTTTCCCTCAGGGTTACGATTACACAGGAGACCCTTATTGGCAAGCTGTAAACTACAGCTCGCTTCCACCTAGTGGTCCATTTGGAGACACTTGGGCTGCTGGGCAGTCTACTTTTGGTTATCCTCCGGGTTACCAGCAGCCACAGCCACCGCAGCCGCAGCAGTACCAGCCACCGCCACCGGCGCCTATGATGTCACCGCCGCAGGTTCAAGAAATCCTGCATGGGATTAACAGCATGCGACGTGAGTTGCAACACGAGATGCGAGCTGATCGCCGACGCAACAGTGGCATGTTCAAGAAGGTGTTTGACTTACTCAAGGGTAAGAGTAAGAAGGATCATTGAATCCTTTGATTGTTATCTCTTTTACTCATGTCCCTGCGTGGACATCTATTCCTGTACTCTACCCCTGCGTGGGTATATTTCCCTTATTCTACCCCTGCGAGGGTATGTTGTTCTGTTAACCCCTGCGTGGGTTTGTTTTGTTTGTTGTTGTTATTTGTTTAGCCCCTGCGCGGGCATGTTATTCATGTTATTTGAATTAAAGTCCCGTTTAGGGCAAAGATGTACTAGTTACTTAATTTAAAACTTGAAATGGTTATTTGAATTTCTCATTTTATTTATATGCATGAATATAATATTAAAATAAATGGAAAAATATCAATTTTTATTTGATTGGCCATTTATAAGAATCTTAGTAAGGTATAACCTAGCTTGAATGCCTTATTAACAGGCCTGGCCATGATGGTAAAACCTGATTGAAAAGATTCAACTCCCTGTTAACGTCTGAGAACATGTTAACATTCTTGACTAAGCGTGATTCGTAAAATCACACATGTCCCCCTTTTTAATAAATTATTTACAGATTATATCTGTACACAAGTCTGTTAATGACTTGATGCCTACGGGTTATGACTATGTCATATAGTGACAGTTGTGGTTTATGACTCTCTGTCTAGTAAAGGATTATTTGTTTAATTATACAATTTATAATCCTATAAAAATCTAAATTTATAATTTAGTAATTGTCCAAAGTGACTAGGCCTATGGTGCCAATATATATATTTTCATTCCTTGATTGCTAATAAGAGCCTGAATGAAATTTATTAAATTAACTATTAAGGTTCTTGATACCATGGTTAATAAATCGTCTAGAACGATAATACTGTTAGGTTCTAAATAAGACCTTGTCCTTTTATATAGCTTAAAGCTACAATGGCCAAATCGGAGGAAACCAACAGTCATTCTGGAGAACACCCAGATAATACCAGGATTCACGTCACTGGTGAGGAATTGCAAGCACTGATAGATAACGTTGTTGCCAAAGCTATGGATAGGCAATTTAGAGAATCTAGCGGTACTCGGAGTAGGACCCGAACAGTGACGCACGTAAAGCCCAAGACTCATTCTGAGGCTCATAGTAAGCCACCTTCTAAAAAGAGTGAGCCGAAGAAAGATGAGGATGATAATCACTCCTCCAACCACAGCAGTATTCCTAAGCAAGAAGTCAAGCTGAAGCATGATACGTACAGCAAGTCCTGTACGTACAAATATTTCGTATCTTGCAAACCCAGAGATTTTACTGGGGAAAAAGGAGCAGTAGATTGCATGACGTGGATCGATGAGATGGATACTGTGGTTGATATCAGCGGGTGTGCTGATAGGGACGTCGTGAAGTACGTGTCCCAGTCGTTCAAGGGAGATGCGTTAGCATGGTGGAAGTCACTCCTACAAGCTGCCGGTAAGGCCACACTGTACGGTTTGTCATGGGAACAGTTTGTGGCCCTGATCAAGGAGAACTTCTGCCCGCAGCATGAGGTTGAAAGAATTGAATCGGATTTTGTGTCTCTAGTTATGAAGAACCTCGATTGTCAAGCGTATCTTACTACGTTCAACACTCTATCTCGGTTAGTGCCTTATCTGGTGACCCCGGAGCCGCGAAGGATTGCTCGATCTATTGGGGGTCTGGCACCGGAGATAAAGGCAAGCGTTAAGGCTTCAAGGCCTACGACATTTAGATCCGTAGCTGATCTATCCTTCTCCCTCACCCAAGATGTCGTCAGACTTAGAGCTATGAAGAGCTCAGAGGAAAACAAGAGGAAACGTGAGGATGACACCTCACGAAGATCTGAGAAACGACACAAGGGAAACAACGACCATAGGAAAGGGTCGGGGTTCAAGAAAGGAGATCAGTCGGGTGAAAAACCCAGATGCAAGAACTGCAAAAGACACCATTTTGGGAAGTGTCGTTTGGAAGCAAAATCCCAGTCTTTCGAGAAACGTTGTGGGATCTGCAAGTCCACAGATCACAAAGCTGTGGATTGCAAGAAAATGAAGGATGCAACTTGTTTTGGTTGCAACGAGAAGGGGCACATTCGGCCCAACTGCCCAAAGAATGCGAAGAAAGCTGATGATGGGAAGAAGACTAATGCGAGAGTCTTCAGAATGGACGCCAAGGAAGCAGTTCTAGACGACAACGTCATTACGGGTACGTTTCTTGTAAATGATGTTTTTGCTAGAGTCTTGTTTGATTCAGGAGCTGATAAGTCGTTTGTAGATGATAAGTTTTGTAAATTGTTGAACCTTCCTGTTAAAACCTTAAGCGTGAAATATGAGGTGGAATTAGCCGATGGAACCATAGAAACCGCCTCGACTGTTCTAGATGGATGTGTTATATCCATTAGGAATCATTCTTTCCCATTATCCTTGCTTCCCTTTAAGCTAGCTGGATTCGACATAGTGATAGGCATGGATTGGTTGTCGAGTAACCAAGCCCAGATTCTGTGCAATAGAAAGCAGGTGATAGTGAAGACTCCGTCTGGTGAGTCACTTACTATTCAAGGAGATACCCATCATGGATTGCCGGAGCAAGTGTCCATGCTCAAGGCATCCAGATGCATGCAGAAAGGATGTGTCATTTATATGGCACAAGTTACCATTAATGAGCCGAAGCCGAAGATTGAAGATATTCCTGTTATTTCGGAATATCCTGAGGTTTTCCCTGAAGAGCTACCCGGTCTGCCACCGGATAGGCAAGTAGAGTTTCGGATAGACATCATCCCAGGTGCAGCACCTGTAGCAAGAGCACCATACAGATTGGCACCAACGGAGATGAAGGAGTTGAGGACGCAGTTGGATGATTTGTTAGCTAAAGGTTTTATTAGACCTAGCTCATCTCCTTGGGGAGCGCCAATCTTGTTCGTTAAGAAGAAGGATGGGTCGATGCGTCTGTGCATCGATTACCGTGAGCTTAATAAGGTCACTATCAAGAATCGGTATCCGTTACCCAGGATCGACGATCTATTCGATCAGTTGCAAGGAGCAAGCTATTTCTCCAAGATTGACCTAAGGTCAGGTTATCATCAGTTAAAGGTCAAAGACGAAGATGTGCACAAGACAGCGTTTAGGACTCGTTATGGACATTACGAGTTCCTAGTGATGCCGTTTGGGCTCACCAACGCACCAGCCGCATTCATGGATCTCATGAATCGTGTCTGCAAGCCTTATTTAGATAAGTTCGTCATCGTCTTTATTGATGACATCCTTATCTACTCGAAGAGCCAAGCTGACCATGAGAAACACCTTCGTTGTATTCTCAAACTTCTGCATCAGGAGAAGCTTTATGCCAAATTTTCGAAGTGTGAATTTTGGCTTCGAGAAGTCCAATTCCTTGGACATTTAGTAAGTGAGCGTGGTATCCAAGTAGATCCCGCTAAAGTAGAAGCAGTCATGAACTGGCAGGAGCCGAAGACTCCTACCGAGATTCGCAGTTTCCTCGGATTGGCAGGATATTATAGGCGATTTATTGAGAACTTTTCAAGAATTGCTGCGCCCCTAACTTCGTTGACTCGTAAGAAGATTAAGTTTGATTGGGGCCCTAAGCAGCAGGAATCCTTCGACATCCTGAAGAAGAAGTTGAGCAATGCTCCAGTGTTGACATTGCCCGATGGCATAGAAGATTTCATAGTGTATTGCGATGCATCGCATACTGGCATGGGCTGTGTACTCATGCAGAGAGGCAAAGTCATTGCCTACGCTTCTCGCCAGCTCAAAGTGCACGAGAAGAACTACACCACCCACGACTTGGAATTGGGTGCAGTTGTGTTTGCTTTGAAGTTATGGAGACATTACTTGTATGGAACCAAGTGCATAATATATTCCGATCACAAGAGTCTTCAACACTTGTTCAATCAGAAGGAATTGAACATGCGACAAAGGCGTTGGATGGAAACTCTCAATGATTATGACTGTGAGATAAGATACCATCCAGGCAAGGCAAATGTAGTTGCCGACGCCTTAAGCAGAAAGGAAAGGGTGAAACCGATCAGGATAAATGCCAAGCGCATTGAGATAAGGAACAATTTGAATGAAAGGGTGTTAGCTGCACAGAAGGAAGCTGTGCTGGAAGCTAACTATCCTGCAGAAAAGTTAGGAGTAACTGAGGAGCAGTTATCCTACGACAAAGATGGAATGCTACGACTAAACGGACGAATATGGGTTCTAGTTTATGGAGGACTTCGGGATGTTATCCTCCAGGAAGCCCACAGCTCTAAATATTCCGTTCATCCTGGGGCTGATAAGATGTACCAGGATTTGAAAGCAAACTACTGGTGGATTGGTTTGAAGAAGTCAGTAGCTGAGCATGTAGCTAAATGCTTGACTTGTGCGCAAGTCAAGGCCGAGCATCAGAAGCCGTCAGGTTTGCTTCAACAACCTGAAATTCCCAAGTGGAAATGGGAAATGGTGACAATGGATTTCATCACCAAGTTGTCGAAGACGAAAAAGGGAAATGATACCATATGGGTCATAGTAGATAGACTGACTAAGTCAGCTCATTTTCTACCCATCAAGGAGACGTATAGCTCCGATATGCTAGCTCAATTATACGTCGATAAGATTGTAGCACTACATGGTATACCTATATCTATTATCTCCGATAGAGATACTAGATATACGTTGCATTTTTGGAAGAGTTTCCAACAATCGTTGGGCACTCGTTTGAATTTTAGTACGGCTTATCATCCTCAGACTGATGGTCAGAGTGAGCGTACTATTCAAACTTTGGAAGACATGCTTCGTGCATGTGCGATCGACTTGGGTGGTAGTTGGGATAAGAACCTACCACTGATTGAATTCTCCTACAACAATAGCTACCATTCCAGCATAAAGGCTGCGCCTTTTGAGGCCCTATACGGTAGAAAGTGTAGATCGCCCATTTGTTGGGCAGAAGTTGGAGAAGTCCAACTGTCAGGACCAGATATCGTCTTTGAGACGACAGACAAGATCGTTCAGATTCGCGATCGTCTGAAAGCTGCCAGGGATAGGCAGAAAAGTTATGCGGACCCAAAGCGCAAAGACTTTCACTTTGATATAGGTGATAAGGTATTGCTTAAAGTATCGCCCTGGAAGGGTGTGATGCGATTTGGAAAGAAAGGCAAGCTGAGCCCGAGATACATAGGACCTTTCGAGATTATCGAACGTGTCGGGTCAGTCGCTTACAAGTTAAACTTGCCTGAAGAGCTTAGTGCTATTCATAATGTGTTCCACATCTGTAATTTGAAGAAGTGTTTCGCTGACGATTCACTGGTTATACCGCATACAGATATACACATAGACGAAAGTCTGAAATTTGTGGAAAAACCTTTGTCGATTGAGGATCGACAGGTGAAAAAGCTTCGAAGGAAGCACGTGCCTATTGTTAAGGTCAAATGGGATGCCCGTAGAGGTCCCGAATACACGTGGGAAGTGGAATCCACGATGCAAGAGAAATATCCCCAATTGTTTCAATAAATCTCGAGGGCGAGATTTCTTTTAAGGGGGTGAGGATGTAACACCTCGAAAAATTACGTCCAATAATGTCTTGACACGTGTCATAAGGTTCCGGTATGTGAAAACAAACTTTAGAGGGACTAAAAGTGACAAACAGTGAAAACTATGGAATGTAAGGGTCCAAAGTGTCAACAATGGATAAATAGACTCTATGATAACCCTACATAATGTTATAACCTTAAACGGGTGGTTCATGGATCATACGACGCGGAAATTGCACAAAAGTGAGGAATTGCAAACTATAGGGGCCAAAAGTGTCAACATGTTTAATTTATACCTCTGAGTGAACTTTTGGTAGACCCGAAGCTTTATAATGCTAAAATATACTCACTAGAATATGTGGTTAAAATTTCGTGAAGTTTCGTCAACGTATGAGAAAGTTATGGCCAAAACCGTACTTGAAGGACTAAAAGCGTCAACGTCGAATTTCATGGCTTTTCGGTTGAGCGCAAAGTTATCCGAGGACATTACCATGTAGGTAAATGTCCCAAGGTTCTTAAAAACCAAGATTTAGGGTTTACGAGTCAAGATATGAAGCCGAAACATCGCATACAAGTTCACGGACCAAAGCTGCCAAGTTGGAAACTTGTTTGGCTGAACAGGAGGTCAGGCGACCCGCCTGGACTGACCCAAGCGGGCCGCGTGGGACTGCCAGTACCAAAAATTCGCGAAAATTGCAAATTAAGTCCGAATTTTGAGTTGCTACCAGCTGTGTCCACCTCCAAATGCTCCAATAATATGTCTTGCATGCCTATGGTAATAGTGAGCTACTTACAAACATCAGAAACCAGCTTTAAATCAGATTTCTCATCCATTTCTTGGGCACTTGCATTTGATCAAGAAGCTCTCAACTCTCAAGAACTCTCTCAAGCATTTCTGGAGCTAATCTGAACGTCAAGGCAACATCCTAGTGTTCACTAAGCATCAATAGGACCTTTGTAAGCTTCTAATTCAGTCCAAAATCCGTTCTTGCTTTGATTATTGCTAAAAGTCAAACTGATTGTTCATACACTTTGACTTTCTGATTAAACGAGTTTCAATCAGTCATTTCTCAAATTGAAACCAGATATATGTTGGTATTTACGTGGGAAACAAACCCTCAAAAGGGTATTATCTGAATCCCACTATATACATGCTAATTGTCGAGTCAAACGTGTTTCTAAAAAGTCAACAGAAGTGATTTTTGAGAAAAATAGCTTAAATGGTAATATAAATGACATGCAATCTGTTTGATCATCATAGATAGCTTTATAATGAATATAAGAATGTGTTTTACTATGATCAACTCGACAATCTTTAATATAAATTCGAATCGGAACCGAAAGTCTTGTAAAACGACTATTTCGTGGACTATCGATTCGGATTCGTACATGCATGTTCGAGATCTGTATTGGAGAGTATTTTTAACCATTTTTATTTTGGTAAAACTCTCTGGAATTTTGTTGCTTAAGTCTATACTTAGCCTATTCATTTGCATGTTTCCGGTTATGCTTAAAAGTTGACTATTTTGCCCTTTTTGATATAAAACGTGATTTTTGGAAAAGTGAAAGAGTAGAAATCTTTATTTCTAATATATAAACTTGCACCGAAAATTTCGGATCAGTTGGTGGTCCAGATTTTGAGTTATGGCCATTAGCGTAAAACTATATTCTTAAGTTACATAAACGGCCATTTTCGCGTATAACCCATTTCTGTCCACGTTTTGATACAAAACTTTCTACCCACTGATGTTATTTAATATTTTGGGATTTTAGATGATTTTTATTTAATTTTTGGCTGATCATATCTTAGATCGCTTAGTTATTTCGGTTTATGTCGGGTTTGACCGTTTAGGCCATAAAATGAGTTTTATGCATTCTTTTGACCCGAAACCTTTTCCTACTGATTTTATATGTTAAACAAATTATTTTAAGTGTTCTGGAAATATAAAAATCCCAGATGTATTTTGAAAACCCGGAAACGGCGTTAAATCGCATTTTAAGCATTTTTAGCGCATAGTAAGCGTTATACTCATTTTAAATATATAAGACTTATACCTACTGATGTGTTTAGCATATTTTCATATAATAACAGTAAGTATACGTATATGAACTCAGATTTCCAGTTTTGGCAGTTTTAGCCTTGTGAAATTACTAAAATACCCCTACGGTGCATAGTTTGGTTTTAAATGATAAATTTGATATATGGGTCATACCCTACTGTTATAACATGTTAAATTAAGTATATTTTCTGTATGAACCAGACCCGAACCTCAGATTTCTAATTTAACTCTTTTACAATCTTTTAAATGACCAAAATGCCCTTCTAAGGCATAAATTGAGTTTAAAATTATTCCGGGCAATATAGAACATAACTTACTGATGTTATATCATATTTAAAGCATATTACCTCAGGAAACTTGCATTTGACTCTTTTGACTACCCGTAACGCCCTTTTAGCGTCCGGTTCGGTTTACGTAACTAGTTTGCGTAAATTGACCGAAACGGGTCAAACGTTATCATTTTTAACTCAAAATCCAGAATGTATTTAGTATACCCATATTATACAAGTATTCAAACTTGTCGGGTCTAAATCACATTCTATCCGGTCTTTCGCTTAATCATGCGTAAACCGTATCATTCTTAAAACTAACCGGTCAAAGCTTAGGCTTAAATAAAAGACCCGTTAGGAATCTAATAGGTTAATTATAAACCTTTGTTCTAGATTAGGAGGCCCAGTAAAAGCTACCACACTTACCGTTTGTGTTACATACTTGCTCAGGTAAATACATTTTGACTTATTTTCCCTATACGGGCTTGGGGTACGGTATTTAAAATACCGCTTGATCGGGCGCACAAGTCCTGCGCCTTATGGGTGTACAGTCTTGAATAGCTTGTGCGACTCGTTTAAACAGTCTTGTCTTACTTTAGGCTTTGGGGGGTTATTGACCGTGTCCCGGATATCCTTGGCATTATCTTACGAGATGGCCACGACCAGAGCACGGGGTGTAGGCGTACACTCGGCGTGTATAACTCTTTAATGTGGTGTGTCATTTAATCTTTAGCCCGGACAGTAGATCCCGGGCCACCAAAGATACGAGTGCATGTAAATCGTTCACAAGTTTATATTGTATAATTATCCCAAGTTAATAAAAATATTTATGCCTTGTGCATTTAAATCAATTTTCAATCATTTTCAAAATGAGTCAGTCGATTTGTATTTACCAGTGTAAACTGACGTATTTTTCCCAAAAGGTTAAGTGCAGGTACTATACGAAATAGGCTGGCTGTTCCCTAAGAGCGTCCACTATAGTCTCGCAAGCTCGGACGACAAAATATCTATTGAACAATTTTTATCTTATTTTATTGATCCGCCTGTGGATCCGTTTCAACTACTGTGATATTATTATTACACTTTATTTAAGAGTTGAAATGTATCTATTCTGCTTCCGCTGTGCATTATTATATTGTGTTGATTGTCTATGACGATGCCAACTACGTCACTGTACCCCACACCGGGCCCACCGGTGACACGTGGAAATCGGGGTGTGACATCAAGCCTATACAACAAAAGAGAAGGAAATTCGCCCCTGAGCGGAATGCAATTATCCAAGAGGAAGTTGAGAGATTATTGAAGTCCAGGATGATTAGAGAAGTCAAATTCCCTAGATGGCTAGCAAATGTGGTAGTGGTTCAAAAGAAGAATGGGAAGTGGAGAGTCTGTGTAGACTACACAGACCTGAACAAAGCTTGTCCAAAAGACCCATTCCCTCTGCCTCATATAGACTCGATGGTGGATGCCACTGCTGGTCATGAAATGTTGACCTTCATGGATGCATCCTCAGGATTCCAACAGATTCAAATGGAACCTTCGGACCAGGAGGATACTGCTTTCATGACACCAACAGGTATTTACTGTTATACTGCTATGCCTTTCAGTTTGAAAAATGCAGGTGCAACGTACCAGAGATTGGTGAACATGATGTTTAAAGACAAACTGGGGGACACCATGGAGGTGTACATTGACGATATGGTGGTCAAATCCAAGAAAGTTGAGGATCATCTCCGGGATATTAAAGGAGCATTCGATATCCTGGACCAGTATAATATGAAACTTAATCCTGCAAAGTGCCATTTTGGAGTGGGGGCAGGAAAGTTTTTAGGATACATGGTGACAAAAAGAGGGATAGAGGCAAGTCCGGAGCAGATCAAAGCTATCTTGGATATAAAGTCACCCTCGAATATGAAGGATGTTCAGCGGTTAACAGGACGAGTGGCAGCCTTGAATAGGTTTATTTCAAGATCCTCGGAAAAGTGTAAAGAATTCTATGATATCCTGAAAAAGAATAAGAAATTTGAATGGGGCGAGAAGCATGAAGCAGCCCTGCAGGATTTGAAGCAGTATCTCTCAACCGCACCTCTATTGATGAAGCCTGAGGATGGTGAACCATTATCCCTGTATCTTGCAGTATCAGGGAATGCAGTAAGTGCAGTACTCGTAAAGGATCACGAAGGTCAGCAGTATCCTGTTTATTATGTTAGCAAAAGTTTGTTAAATGCTGAAACTAGATATTCTCATCTAGAAAAGCTAATACTGGCTCTAGTAATGGCATCAACAAAGCTTAGACATTATTTTGAAACACATAGGATTCATGCTAAAAAACTAATTATCCTGTCAAGAATGTGCTTAGGAAACCGGAGATGTCGGGTAGAATGGCTAAGTGGTCGGTAAAATTAAGTGCATATGATTTAATATATGAACCTAGAAATGCAATAAAGTCTCAGGCTCTAGCAGACTTTGTGGCTGATTTCAGTAGTGATATTCAAAATGAAGTAGACCTAGAAGTGCAACAACTAGGAGAAAACTTAGAATCCTGGACATTATATACTGATGGTGCATCTAATGTAAGGGGTGTAGGTTTAGGTATACTACTAAAATCGCCACAGGGGGACATAATACCCCAGGCTATTAGATGTGAATTCCCTGCTACTAACAATGAGGCAGAATATGAAGCTTTAATTGCAGGATTAGAATTGGCTAAGAATATGAATATCAAGAATTTGCAAGTATATGTTGATTCCTTATTAATTACTAATCATTTTAATGGATCCTATGCAGTCAAGGGTGAGAAACTAATTGAATACCTCGGTATTCTTAAAAAATTAGCAGGATATTTCGATATTTTTACACTTGAACAGGTACCAAGAGAGGATAACGCCGAAGCAGGCGCATTGGCAAACTTGGGATCATCAATCAGGATACCAGAAGGGACCCCAATACCGATATTACATATCCTGTATCCTGCAACGAATCCTCAGGATAAAGAAGTAGCACGTATTCAGGATCCTGGAGCGGTGTATCCTGAAGAGGATCCGAAATCCTGGACGGCCCCAATCATGAGATATCTCAAGGAAGGACATATCCCCGGAGATGAAAATCCTAAGGCATTTAGGATGAACGTATCACGATTCACTATTATAAATAATATTTTATACAAGAAATCTCTTGCAGGACCATACTTGAGATGCTTGGAGGATCCTGAAGCCAAAGAAGTACTTCAGGATATACATGAAGGGGATTGTGGTAACCATACTGGGGGCAGGTCGTTATTCTCAAAAGTATTAAGGACAGGATATTATTGGCCAACAATGAGGAAAGATGCCGCAGAATATGCTCGAAGATGTGACGCATGTCAGAGACATAGTAACATACTGCATCAACCTACTGAACCATTATATCCTATTGTTTCCCCTTGGCCATTTATGAAGTGGGGTATGGATATAGTGGGAAAGCTACCAAAAGCCCCGGGAGGAAAAGTTTTTATGCTAGCAATGACGGACTATTTCTCTAAGTGGGTCGAAGCGGAAGCATTTGTTCAAGTTAGAGACCAAGAAGTAGTATCCTTCATAAAGAGGAATATCCTGACCAGATTTGGAGTACCAGCCGAAATAATCTGTGACAATGGTTCTCAGTTTATAAGCAAGAGAACTACTGACTTTTGCAAGAGTTGGGGAATCAAAATGGTAACATCTACTCCAGTACATCCTCAAGCGAATGGACAAGCAGAATCCTCAAACAAGATAATTGTCAATAACTTAAAGAAAAGGCTTGGAGCCAAAAAAGGAAGATGGGCAGAAGAATTACCCTTTGTTTTATGGGCTGATAGGACAACAGTAAAAAATGCAACAGGCCAAACCCCATTTTCCTTGGTATTTGGAGCAGAAGCAATGATTCCAACGGAAATGACAATACCCACTGCAAGATCTACCCTAAGTGATCCTGAGCAGAATCCTGAAGCCTTGAGTCAGGATTTAGACACTATAGATGAAAAAAGAGATGCAGCAAGGCTAAGGATGGCAGCATATCAACAGAGAATATCCAGGGCATATAACAAGAACATTAGGACCAGAAGATTTAAGGTTGGAGATTGGGTGCTAAGAAAGGCTTTTCAGAATACTACTAATCCTGTCGATGGCAAGTTGGCTCCAAAATGGGAAGGACCATACTGTTAGGGCAGGATTTTAATGACCAATGATCCTTACATGATATCCTAACGAGTGATCCTTGTTTCTTTGGCAGATAGAGATCCTCAGAAGAGCTTCAGAATCAGGATCATGGATCATCCTAAGGATCCTCATACTAATGATTGTTCTCTTTGAATTTAATGTTGTTTTGCAGGAATTACGAGTTGGACCTGGTCTTGGCAACGTTATTAAGGAATCTTTCACGTAAATCTCGCACATACACCGCCGGAAATAGACGTTGTGGAGAATAAGGAAACTCAGCACAATTTACGGGCAATTAGTTAGGCTAAATTTACTTCTATTTCTAAAGGGGTAACGAGCTAGTAGTTAGGTGACTTGCCTAAAATTCGACCACACACGCTTATATAAATTGCATTCTTGAGCATTCGGAAGACACAACACACTTCTTACACACTCTAGCATACTACACCATAGTGATCCTTGTACCTAGCTCGTTACCATCCAAAGTTGTAAACATTGTTTATTATATTGAAGTTTGGTGATCGGTAGTTTCCATCACCCGAGGTTTTTTATGCCGGAGATCATTCATTGATCAAGGGCTTTTTCCTCGTATAAATCCTTGTGTCACTTGTGCAATTTTCATTTAGGTGATCATTATCTTTGTTCATCATACCAAGCATCATTCCCCATTTACAAAGAGTTTGGTTGTATTATCCTTGTGTGATTTTTGACCAAAACAGTTTGGCACCCACCGTGGGGCAATTGGTGCTTCATTCATAAGAAAGTTTTTCTGTTGGTGATCATTCCGGAGTGTTGCATGGCTTCATCGTTGAAGAATACCTCCACAGCGATGTCTGCAGTCAATTCATCTAAGGGCATTCCACCTTTGCCTCCACCACCAGCTGGATCTCAGAAAAATGCTGAGAAGAGACCAACTCCTATTTTCTCTAAACCTTCATCTTCTTCTGCTCTAACTTCTTCTGCTCCCAGTACTAGTGATATATTTACTTTGATTTTTCAGATGAGGGATCGTATGCAACAGCAGGATGAAACTAATGACAGGATCATCAAGGAAATCGGAGATCTCAAAAGGCAAAAGAAAACGGCAGAGGATCATTCCCCACTGATGCCCAAATCTTTGAATTTTGATACTCCGATGATTACTTCTCAGTCATCAGAGGTCCCAGACATTCAACATATGGGTGGACCAAAAGGAGTGCACCTCGGCTCAGCAATAGTGACTCAGGCATCAGGCTCATATTTCCAGCCGGCAGGATCCTATACTCAGCATATGGGATCCTTCATGAATTCAGGAGCCTACTCAGGAGCATAGCAAGTTCTAGGATCCTCCTTTGTTCCAGGATCATCCCAGGTTCAAGGATCCTCCTTTGTTCCAGGATCATCCCAGGTTCAAGGATCCTCTTTCGTTCCAAGATCACCCCAAGTTCAGGGATCCCTCCAGATGCCAGGATCCTTGAAGAGTTTGCAAACAGGAAGTTCAGATGTCCATCAAGGAGATTTTATTCCAATGCAGACCATTGCTTCCACTGGTCCCTCCATCATCCTAGAATCCCAGCAATATGGATTCACATCCAATGTTCCTAACTTGAACCCGATGGGAGGTAACACTTTTAATAATTCTCTTACCACTAACCATGGATTCATGCAGGATACAGGTATCAACCATGCTATGGCCAGAGAACTGCAGAAACTAAAGGATATGATATCAAGTGTTCCAGGGGTAGTCAAACCTATCCCGGAGATTGCAGATGGAAGCCATAAGGTATCTCGTTTTGCACCACCAATTTTTGATGCTGAGATACCCAAAAGATTCCATATTCCAACTATGAAGCTATATGATGGTACAACGGATCCTGAAGAACACATAGCACAATACAGGGAGAGGATGGAGATCAATCCGATTCCAGAAAGGTTAAAGGAAGCATGCCTATGCAAGGGATTTGGATCCACTCTTACTGGATCAGCTCTTAAATGGCTGCTAAGTCTTCCCCCTTACTCTATTACTTCGTTTGCTAATTTAGTTAACTTATTCAATAATCAATTTTCTTGTAGCAGAAAATTTGAACAATTGACTAGTGATTTATATAGGATAACTCAGGGTTATAATTGTTTTGGTCAAAAATCACACAAGGATAATGCAACCAAACTTTATGTAAACGGGTTATGATGCTTGGTTTATTGAAAAAGTAAAGGATCACTTCAGTATGAAATATGCAAAGACACAATGATTTATACGAGGAAAAAGCCCTTGATCAATGTATGATCTCCGGCATAAAAAACCTCGGGTGATGGCAACTACCGATCACCAAACTTCAATATAAGAAAAATGGTTACAACTTCGGATGATAATGAGCTGAGTACAAGGATCACTATAGTTTCGAGTGTCTAAGCGTGTGAGAATTGTGTTGTGTGTTCTTCCGAATGGGGAAGAGTGTTATATATACAAGTGTAGGTGACCTATTTTAGGTAAAAAGACTAATAATCAGCTCATTACCCCTTTAGAAATAAAAGTAAATCTAGCCTAAATTGTCGCCCTTAAATCATGCCAAGTTTCCATATCCTTTGCAACGTTCATCTTCGATTAAGCACATGCTATAATTGTAAATACGCGTCCTTTGATCGTGATGCTAAGAGCGGATCCTGCTAGACATTCCTGCAAAATGACATTAAGTTCAACGAAAGCAACTGTTAGCATGAGGATCCTATGATGGTCCGTGATCCTGATCCTGGAACTCTGCTGAGGATCACTATCTGCCAAAGAAACAAGGATCACTGGTTAGGATCACACGTGAGGATCATGTATTGTAAAAATCCAGCCCTAACAATTGCCCCCAAAATATAAGGAGTGATTTTGTAAATAAATGAGTTATATTTTGCTTTGATCTTATCTGCAACGAACAACTCGGATAACTAGCCGTTAATCTCGAACTAGCCGTTGCAATCCTTACGTCACTGAGGTGACATCCCTGCAAATCATGATTATAAATAGGATATAGGGTAAGGATCAATCTGCATTTAAATTCAAGATATACTCCCTTTATAATCTCTACTGAAGATCGATCAGGTATTCTCTTCTTTTCTTTCTTCCTTCTCTTGCTCTGTTTTTCTGCTCCTCTGTTTTCATTCTGCTGTAAGTATGTTGCTCCGAAATTCTCTTCACAAGGATCACAAGAAGAGCAGTCCCCTAAAAAGCCAAGGGATCATTAAAGACTCTCCTACGGAGAGATGCTGCTTCACCGACGCTCATGTTGATAGGATCCGTCATTGTTTTCCGGCGGATGCTATCTTCAAGTCATTCACCTCCACCGCTTTAAGCGATTTTGTTTCCGAGACCTGGGTGGCTTTTCCTGCAACTCCGTTCACCATAGGATATTCGTATCCTTTTCCAGCCTTTACCCAATCCTTCTTTTCGTTGACCGGCATATCTTATATCCAAGCCATGCCGATGATCTGGAGGGTGTTGTATACCTTCAAAAGGATCATCGAGCAGGAGGGGATTGATTTGGGGATGGCAGAGCTGGCCGAGCTTTATGATCTTACCACGTTTGGTTCCTATCGATACTTGCTGAAACGGAAAGCCGGGGAGGATCACCCTGTTTTTAAGGTTACCAAAAATGACACAAACTGGAAGCGACGCTTCTTCTTTGTTAGGAGGGATACCATCCCTGATGGGAAGGATCTACCCAAGGAGTGGGCCACTCATGGTAGGATAGAGGATCCTGGAAGGATCACCATCAGACTTGTCTCTTATGATGAGGATCACTAATGTTTTCTTTGTCTTTTGTGCAGCCATATCCGTTGCTCATCTCAAGTTAACTCCTGCTGCGAGAGAGAGAGTTTTAGCTTTCAAAAAGCTTGATCCTGAGACCAGAAGTTTTCAAGTCACCGTCCAAGATTCACAAGAAGTATCCTCCGCATCTGCCACTATGTCAAGTAAGTATCCTCATTAAAAAGAAAGTTATATGTAAGACTGTTTAGTTAGTAAGGGAACTTATATTGTTTTGATTGTGTAGGCGCTGGGAAATCTGCTAAGTCTGCCAAGTCTGCCTCCAAGTTCGGGATTGATGAACTTGCCAATGTCAAGTCTTCAAGAAAGAAGACTTCTGTTGCCAGTCCCTCTGCTTCGGCCCCTAAAGCACCTGTTAGGGGTAAGGGGAAGAAGAGAAAGACTTCTGAGGATCTCCAAGGATTTCCCCTGCTCCGCCAGCAGCTCCTTGACTATGTCAATGAGGTAAGGATCATTGCCCCTGTTGGTTATCCTGCTTGGGTATTTTGCCTGTATATCCTGCTTCTTTGAGGATCACCTGGTCCTGAACTTACCTTTTTTCTCTTCTGCAGAAACTTGCTGAGATTGAGACCTACCTTGGCCATGTCGAGGATCAGGAAAGCCAAATCGCCGACCTCCAACAAATGGGCGTGTTAAAGGATCTCAAGATAGCCGATCTTGAGAAGGAACTCCGGGCTACTAAGGATGAGGCTGCTCAAATGCTGATCAACATGGATGGCGAGAAGCAGGAGATCACCCAGGACGCCAAGGTCTCTGCCGCAATTGCTATGTACAAGATACAACTACAGATGGCTGCGGAGGCTCAGGATCCTGCCTTTGACAAAAGCTCATGGGACGTGGAGGGTTGGAAGGCGAGATTGGCAGAGCTGGAGGATGAGGACGAAGCTGAGGAGATCCCAATGCTGGAGGGCGGTGATGCTGACAAGGATCAGGGTGGAGAAGCTGGTGGTGATGGAGCAGCAAAGGTGTGAGCTGCTGGATTGGGCGATGATGGATATTCGTGACTAGGCCGGAGCCCAATTTTTTAGGTTTGGTGGTGGTTTGTGGTTGTGATGTTTGAAACAATTATGGTTTGTAACTTTGAACAATAGTTTTTAGGGTTAAGGATCCTGGATCCTTTGAACAATAGGTAGGATCGCAAATGGTGGAGGGATCCTCTGTTTGGGGGATGAAGCCTTTGTGATCCTGCCGCCTTTAATTTCCTGCACCTGCTAAGACCGCACAGACAATGGACACCCTTTGCCAACCCATGTGGACGGGCCACGTTTTGCTGGTAGAAATGTGGGTTGGCAATTTTGACAACTTTCTTGAAAGGGTTTAAGATCCTTTTGTTAATAATATAACTTTAATCTTTCTGGCTTATCTCGTGTTGTTATCCTTTATTTATCCTCTTATTTTCCAGTTGTTTTTAGAAATATATTTGTTAGAGTAACAAGAGTTTAGTAAACCATGTTTAGTAAATTTAGGATATGATCCCAGATCAAATATCCTGACACTGAAGATTTTTGAAGTAATCAATTTCAAGGATCATAGGTTTAGTTGTCAAAGTGTAAGGGTTGTTCAGTATAATCAGAATAGTCAAGGATCATACCTGAGGATCCAAGTTAGGATCCTAACCTTTAATCAAGATAACCGTAGATGAGTTTTAAATAGATAATAAGGATTAAGGATCCTTATTTGTTTAACTTCGAAAACCTGAAAAACGGAACATAACTTGGGACTAAGCCAATGTAAAAGATAAATTAATAACTGGGGACATGCCCAAAGGATAACTGGGGATGATCCCAAAGGATCACTGGGGACAAGCCCAAAGGATAACTGGGGACAAGCCCAAAGGATAACTGGGGACAAGCCCAAAGGATCGTATGTAAACTGGAGTATGGCCCTTACTGGCGACTATCCAAACTTAGTGACATGAAAATGTCAAAACCTTAGCTAACGTGAAAACGTTAGAAACCTTAGGAACGGATGTATGGTACGTCTACCATTATACGTAGGATTCTGGGTATAGCCAGTACGATGAGGTTATCAGCCCCGGAAGTGGGTACTGGTCCCAAAGACGTGAACTATATCAGGATCATCGTGCGCTGCTGGCGGAAACTGGGGATAATCCCAAGGATAACTGGGGTTGAACCCAAGGATCTGCGTTGCTTTTGAAGATCTTTGACGATATGCTGAATATACCTGAACTATCATAACTCAAATGGTTCGTGAGAAGAGGATGAAGGATACATGATCCTTATCCTTAGGTAAAAAGTAAGGAAATGTAATAGTTTTAAGATAAGAATATTACCAGAGTAAGGGTCACTGACATCACCGGGATCCTTCGAGGATACTTTAATGTAAGGATCACATGCTTGAAGGATCATGTTCACATAAAGTATTTCTTTAAGTGAACAGCATTCCAGGCTCTTGGTAACAAATTTCCTTCCATGGTTAGCAATCTGTATGCCCCCTTTCCTGCTTCAGCTTCAATCAAGTAAGGGCCTTCCTACTTTGGTGCTAACTTCCCGTCAGCAGGATTAATAGTGTTTTGGAATGCTTTTCTCAACACCATATCTCCGACTTGGAACTTCCTTATCCTAACATTTTTGTTGTAAGCACCAGCCATTCTTTGTTGGTAGCTTGCCATCCTTATCCTAGCCACATCCCTGATTTCCTCAATAGTATCCAAATCCTGAGCCAGGATTGTAGCATTCTCTTCAGGATCACGAGCACTTGTTCTAGCAGTTGGGATCACCATCTCTGTTGGGATCACTGCTTCTGCCCCAAATACTAAAGAGAAAGGTGTTTGACCAGTGGCATTCTTGGGAGTTGTCCTATCAGCCCATAGCACATAAGGTAACTCCTCTGCCCATTTCCCCTTCTTGGATCCTAGCTTCTTCTTCAGATTGTTGATGATGATCTTGTTGGATGATTCTGCTTGACCATTGGCTTGTGGATGAACTGGTGTTGATGTTATCATCTTAATTCCCCAACTGTCACAAAAGTTAGTGGTTCTGCTTCCAATGAATTGGGAACCATTATCACATACAATTTCAGAGGGAATGCCAAATCTAGTTATAATGTTTCTTTTGATAAAGGATATAACTTCCTTTTCTCTGACTTGAGCAAAAGCTTCAGCTTCTATCCATTTAGAGAAGTAGTCGGTCATGGCGAGCATAAACACTTTTCCACCAGGTGCTTTAGGAAGCTTGCCAACTATATCCATCCCCCATCTCATGAATGGCCAAGAGGATGGTATTGGGTGTAAAAATTCAGCTGGCTGATGGAGGATATTGCTGTGTCTTTGACAAGGATCACACTTCTTAGCATATTCTACAGCATCCCTTTTCATAGTTGGCCAGTAGTATCCTGTTCTAAGGATCCTTGAGAATAATGCTCTGCCCCCAGTGTGGTTTTCACAATCTCCCTCATGGAAGTCTCTCAACACTTCTTCAATTTCAGGATCCTCGATACATCTTAAATATGGTCCTGCAAGAGATCGCTTATATAATATATTTTTTCAAAATTGTGAATTGAGATACCTTAATCCTGAATGCTCTAGGATTTTCTCCCATCGGAATCTCCCCGTTTTGCAAGTATCTCATGATTGGTGAGATCCATGATCCTGAATAAGATTGAGCTTCTTCACTAGGGATCATTGCAGTATCCTCTTCTATTTCCATGGCCACCTGATTTTCAATAGAAGGAGCCAGGATATGGATGATAGGGATACTTATATCTTCTGGAATCTTCAAGGATGATCCTAGGTTGGCCAATGCATCAGCTTCTGTGTTCTCCTCCCTTGGTACCTGTGTTAAGCTGAAAGAGACAAAAGAGAGTGCCAATTCCTTGACTATCTCTAAATATTTGGTTAGTTTTTCTCCTTTAACAGCATAGGATCCATTAAAGTGATTGGTGATCAATAATGAGTCTACATATACTTTAAGATATTTCACCCCCATATCCTTAGCAATTTGCAAGCCAGCAATTAAGGCTTCATATTCAGCCTCATTGTTAGTTGCTTGGAACTCACAGGCTATGGAGTGGGGTATTATGTCCCCCTGTGGCGATTTTAGTAGTATCCCGAGCCCTGTGCCCTTGACATTTGAGGATCCATCAGTGTGTAGTATCCAAGGATCCTTGGTCTCATCCAGCTGTTGGACCTCCAATTCTGCTTCTTTTTGTAGATCACTACTGAAATCAGCCACAAAGTCAGCTAGTGCTTGGGATTTAATGGCTGTTCTTGGCTCATATCTTATATCATGGGCACTAAGCTTTACTGCCCACTTAGCCATTCTTCCTGACATCTCTGGTTTCCTGAGGACATTCTTAATTGGAAAATTAGTTCTAACAACAATAGTATGGGTTTCAAAATAATGCCTTAACTTAGTTGATGCCATGATTAATGCAAGAATAAGTTTTTCGAGGTGTGAGTACCTTGATTCGGCATCAAGTAAACTCTTACTTACATAGTAGATAGGATATTGTGTACCTTCGTGATCCTTAACAAGGACAGCACTTACAGCGGTTGAGGATACCGCCAGATATAAGGATAACACATCTCCTTTTTCGGGTTTTGTTAATGCTGGTGCTGAGGACATATATTCTTTAAGGGCTTGTAAAGCATTCTCATGTTTCTCAGTCCATTCAAACTTCTTGTTCTTCCTTAGGATATCGTAAAATTCTTTACATTTTTCTGAGGATTTTGATATGAACCTGTTCAGAGCCGCTATCCTGCCTGTTAGCCTTTGCACATCCTTAGCATTGGCAGGGGACTTGATGTTCACTAGTGCTTTAATTTGCTCCGGACTTGCTTCAATGCCCCTCTGAGTTACCGTATATCCTAGGAATTTACCTGCCTTAACACCAAAGTGGCATTTTGAAGGATTAAGCTTCATGTTATAGTTATCAAGGATATCAAATGCTTCTTCCAAATCCCTTAGGTGATCCTCAGCTTTCTTTGATTTGACTACCATATCATCTATGTATACTTCCATAGTTTGTCCAATTTGATCTTTGAACATCATATTCACCAGCCTTTGATATGTTGCACCTGCATTTCTTAATCCAAAAGGCATGGCAATATAACAATACAAACCGGTTGGGGTCATAAAGGCTGTATCCTCTTGGTCAGATGGTTCCATCTGAATTTGTTGGAATCCAGATGATGCATCCATAAAGGTCAACAGTTCATGCCCCGCTGTTGCATCCACCATGGAGTCAATGTGGGGTAATGGGAAAGGATCCTTGGGACATGCCTTATTCAGATCAGTGAAATCGACACATACCCTCCACTTTCCGTTTTTCTTTTGGACAACGACCACATTGGCTAACCATTTTGGATATTTTACCTCTCTGATCATACCTGCTCGAAGTAGTCTCTCTACTTCTTCTTGGATAATGGCATTCCTTTCTGGTGCAAACTTCCTCCTTTTTTGATGGATTGGTTTGATAGACCTGTCAATGCCAAGTTTATGAGTTATGATATCCTTAGATATACCTGTCATATCTTCGTGCTTCCATGCAAAGGTAGACTTTTCTTCTTTTGAGGAAGGATATCATGTCTTCTTTCATCTTGCCAAGGATCCCTGATCCGATATAGATTTTTGATTCAGGATCACTAGGATCCAAGAGGATTTCGTCCACATCTTGTTCCCTTGCCTCCAAGACATTCCTCGGAGGATACTGTAATTGCTATTGCTCCTTTGGCTTCGAGGTTGGCTTCATGGATGAGGTATAACAATCCTTAGCCTCCTGTTGATCACTGTCGATCTTGATTATCCCCCATGGGCTAGGGAGTTTCACACATTGATGATAGGTGGATGGGACTGCTTTCATATCGTGTATCCAGGGTCTGCCAAGGATAACATTGCAACAAGATAAACAGTCAATAACACAAAATTTTTGATAATTATGTAATCCTTCCACGTAGATTGGGAGTTTGATGTCCCCCAGAGTTTTCTTCGTTTCTCCACTGAATCCTACAAGCACGGAGGATCTTGGTGTGATGTCTGATTCTGGGATACCCATTTTCTTCAGAACATCAAGCTGGATAATGTTCACTGAGCTTCCTCCGTCGATAAGGATCCTGCGGACAAAATGGTTAGAGATAAAGAGAGTAATAACTAAACTATCATGATGAGGATCCTGGATGTTAATGGGATCATCCTCATCAAACGTGATCGTCTTTCCTTCTGAGACACTTGATGTTCGAATAGGTCTCTCTCCATTATCCATTTTTGCTTCCTTTGCATGCCTTTTGGCCGCCGAGAAGGATGTACCACAGATGTCTGATCCTCCGGAAATAAAGTTGATCACTTGTGCATTCGCCGGAGGGGCTGGAGCCTTTTCAGGGATCCTTTCAGGATCCTGAGTCCTTTGCTTTTTTCTTCCCAACAATTCTTTTAGATGCCCCTTGCTTAACAGATATCCAATTTCTTTTCTTAAAGCTATGCATTCTTCAGTTAGGTGCCCGAAATCCTCATGGTATGCACACCATTTTGACTTGTCTTTAGTCCCGGATGGTTTATCATTCTTCCTGGGCCACCTAGCTTTTTCTCCTAGATTCTGCATTGCAAGGATTAGTTCATGACTATCAACGGAAAAACAATATTCGGAGATTGGAGGATAATCTTCATCATCCTCTTCTTGGTCAACAGCATGCACATTCTGGTTGTCATTTTTATGGTAGGATTTGAATTTATTGTTCTTGAAGGAGGATCCTTGCTTCTCCTGTTTGGAGGATCCTACTTGTCTCTCCTGGATCCTCTTGTCATCCTCTAGCCGGATGAACCTGAGTGCCCGAGTTCTTACTTCATCTAGATTCCTGCATGGTGTCATAACAAGATCATCATAGAATAATGAATCCTTAAGCAGTCCCATTTTGAAGGCTTCAACAGCCGTAGCCATATCCAAGTTGGGAATGTCCAAGGATTCTTTACTGAATTTAGTTATATAATCCCTTAATGATTCATTATGACTTTGAGTTACCCTATATAAATCACTAGTTAATCTTTCAAATTTTGTACTACAAGAGAATTGGTTATTGAATAAATTAACTAAATTAGCAAATGAAGTAATAGAGTAAGGGGGAAGACTTAGCAGCCATTTAAGAGCTGATCCAGTAAGAGTGGATCCAAATCCTTTACATAGGCATGCTTCCTTTAATTTTTCCGGGATTGGATTGATCTCCATCCTCTCCCTGTATTGTGCTATGTGCTCCTCAGGATCCGTTGTACCATCATACAGCTTCATAGTAGGGATATGGAACCTTTTGGGTACCTCTGCATCACAAATTGGTGGTGCAAAGCGAGATACCTTATGGCTTCCATCTGCAATCTCTGGGATAGGTTTGACTACCCCTGGAACACTTGAGATCATATCTTTTAGCTTCTGCAACTCCCTGGCCATAGCATGATTGATACCTGTATCCTGCATGATTCCATGGTTAGTGGTAAGATAATTATTTAAAGTGTTACCTCCCATTGAGTTCAAGTTAGGAACATTGGGTGTGAATCCATATTGCTGGGATTCTGGGATAACAGAGGGACCAGTGGAAGCAATGGTCTGCATTGGAATGAAGTCCCCTTGATGGACATCTAGACTTCCTGTTTGCAAACTTTTTAGGGATCCTGGCATCTGGAAGGATCCTGGAACGAAGGAGGATCCTTGAACCTGGGACGATCCTGGAACAAAGAAGGATCCTTGAACCTGGGATGATCCTGGAACAAAGGAGGATCCTTGACCCTGAGATGATCCTGGAACAAAGTAGGATCCTTGAAACTGCTGTGCTCCTGGATAGCCCCCTGAATTCATGAAGGATCCCTTATGCTGGGGATAGGATCCTGCCGGCTGAAAGTGTGAGCCTGATGCCTGAGTCATTGCTGTCGATCCGAGGTGCAATCCTCTTAATTCTCCCATAATTTGCACGTCTGGAACTCCCGATGGCTGAGAAGTGATCATTGGAGTATCAAAGCTCAGAGATTTGGGCATCAGTGGGGAATGATCCTCTGCCGCTATCTTTTGCCTTTTGAGGTCTCCAATTTCCCTGAGGATCCTGTCATTAGTTTCATCCTGCCGCTGCATACGATCCTTCATCTGCAAAATTAAAGCAAACACATCACTAGTACTAGGAACAGAAGAATTCATAGCAGAAGAAGATGGAGGTTTAGAGAAGATAGGATTTGGTCTCTTCTCAGCATTTTTCTGGGATCCTGCCGGTGGTGGAGGCAGAGTGTTCTGGGACGCGGTGACTGCAGACATTGCCGTGGACGTATTCTTCAATGATGAAGCCATGTAATTCTTTGAAATGATTTCGAACAAAAAGTTTTCTTATGAATGAAGCACCAATTGCCCCACGGTGGGCGCCAAACTGTTTTGGTCAAAAATCACACAAGGATAATGGAACCAAACTTTATGTAAACGGGGTATGATGCTTGGTTTATTGAAAAAGTAAAGGATCACTTCAGTATGAAATATGCAAAGACACAATGATTTATACGAGGAAAAAGCCCTTGATCAATGTATGATCTCCGGCATAAAAAACCTCGGGTGATGGGAACTACCGATCACCAAACTTCAATATAAGAAAAATGGTTACAACTTCGGATGATAATGAGCTGAGTACAAGGATCACTATAGTTTCGAGTGTCTAAGCGTGTGAGAATTGTGTTGTGTGTTCTTCCGAATGGGGAAGAGTGTTATATATACAAGTGTAGGTGACCTATTTTAGGTAAAAAGACTAATAATCAGCTCATTACCCCTTTAGAAATAAAAGTAAATCTAGCCTAAATTGTCGCCCTTAAATCATGCCAAGTTTCCATATCCTTTGCAACGTTCATCTTCGATTAAGCACATGCTATAATTGTAAATACGCGTCCTTTGATCGTGATGCTAAGAGCGGATCCTGCTAGACATTCCTGCAAAATGACATTAAGTTCAACGAAAGCAACTGTTAGCATGAGGATCCTATGATGGTCCGTGATCCTGATCCTGGAACTCTGCTGAGGATCACTATCTGCCAAAGAAACAAGGATCACTGGTTAGGATCACACGTGAGGATCATGTATTGTAAAAATCCAGCCCTAACAATAATGAATCATTAAGGGATTATATAACCAAATTTAGTAAAGAATCCTTGGACATTCCCAACTTGGATGTGGCCACAGCTGTTGAGGCTTTCAAAATGGGATTGCTTAGGGATTCATTGTTCTACGATGATCTTGTTATGACACCATGCAGGAACCTAGACGAAGTAAGGACTCAGGCACTCAGATTCATCCGGCTAGAGGATGACAAGAGAATCCAGGAGAGACAAGTAGGATCCTCAAAACAAGAAAAGCAAGGATCCTCTTTCAAAAGCAACAAATTCAAATCCTACAATAGAACTGACAACCAGAACGTGCATGCTGTTGACCAAGAAGAGGATGATGAGGATTATCCTCCAATTTCTGAATACTGTTTTTCCGTTGATAACCATGAACTAATCCTTGCAATGCAGAATCTAGGAGAAAAAGCCAGATGGCTTAGAAAAAAAGACAAACCAGCCGCAGCTAAAGACAAATCAAAATGGTGTGCATACCACGAGGATTTTGGGCATTTAACAGAAGAATGCATTGCATTAAGAAAGGAAATTGGATATCTGCTGAGCAAGGGGCATTTAAAAGAGTTGTTGGGAAGAAAAAAGCAAAGGACTCAGGATCCTGAAAGGATCCCTGAAAAAGCTCCAGCCCCTCCGGCAGATGCACAAGTGATAAATTTTATTTCCGGAGGATCAGACATCTGTGGTACATCCTTTTCAGCAGCTAAAAGGCGTGCAAAGGAAGCTAAAATGGATAATGGAGAAAGACCTATTCGAACATCAAGTGTCTCGGAAGGAAAATGATAACCTTTGATGAGGATGATCGCGTAGACATCCAGGATCCTCATCATGATAGTTTAGTTATTACTCTCTTTATTTCTAACCATTTTGTCCGCAGGATCCTAATTGACGGAGGAAGCTCAGTAAACATTATCCAGCTTGATGTTCTGAAGAAAATGGGTATTCCTGAATCAGACATCACACCAAGATCCTCCGTGCTTGTGGGATTTAGTGGCGAAACTAAGAAAACCCTGGGGGACATCAAACTCCCAATTTACGTGGAAGGATTACATAATTATCAAAAATTTTGTGTTATTGACTGTTTGTCTTGTTGTAATGTTATCCTTGGCAGGCCCTGGATACATGATATGAAGGCAGTCCCATCCACCTACCATCAATGTGTGAAGCTCCCTAGCCCTTGGGGAATAATCAAGATCGATAGTGATCAGCAGGAGGCTAAGGATTATTACACCTCATCAATGAAACCAGCCTCGAAATCAAGGGAGCAATAGCAATTAAAGTATCATCCAAGGGATGTCTTGGAGGCAAGAGAGCAGGATGTGGACGAAATACTCTTGGATCCTGATGATCCTGAATCCAAAATCTATATCGGATCAGGGATCCTTGGACAAATGAAAGAAGACATTGTATCCTTCCTCAAAAGAAGAAAATCTACATTTGCATGGAAACATGAGGATATGACAGGTATATCTAAGGATATTATCACTCATAAACTTGGCATTGACAGGTCAGTTAAACCAATCCATCAAAAAAGGAGGAAGTTTGCACCAGAAAGAAATGCCATTATCCAGGAAGAGGTAGAAAGATTACTACGAGCAGGTATGATTAGAGAAGTGAAGTATCCAAAATGGTTGGCCAATGTGGTTGTTGTTCAAAAGAAAAATGGAAAGTGGAGGGTATGTGTCGATTTCACTGATTTGAATAAGGCATGTCCCAAGGATCCTTTCCCATTACCCCACATTGACTCCATGGTGGATGCAACGGCGGGTCATGAACTGTTAACCTTTATGGATGCATCATCTGGATTCCAACAAATTCAGATGGAACCATCTGACCAAGAGGATACGGCTTTTATGACCCCAACCGGTTTATATTGTTATATTGCTATGCCGTTTGGATTAAGGAATGCAGGTGCAACATATCAAAGGCTGGTGAACATGATGTTCAAAGATCAAATTGGATAAACTATGGAAGTATACATAGACGATATGGTAGTAAAATCCAAAAAAGCTGAGGATCACCTAAGGGACTTGGAGGAAGCATTTGATATCCTTGATAGTTATAACATGAAGCTTAATCCTTCAAAATGTCACTTTGGTGTTAAAGCAGGCAAATTCTTAGGATATATGGTAACCCAGAGGGGCATTGAAGCAAGCCCAGAACAAATCAAAGCATTGGTGAATATCAAATCCCCTGCCAACGCTAAGGATGTGCAAAGGCTAACAGGCAGGATAGCAGCTTTAAACAGATTTATATCCAAATCCTCAGAAAAGTGTAAATAATTCTATGATATCCTAAGAAAAAACAAGAAATTCGAATGGACTGAAAAGCATGAGAATGCTTTACAAGCACTCAAAGAATACATGTCCTCAGCTCTAGCATTGATGAAACCAGAAAAAGGAGATGTGTTATCCTTATATCTTGCGGTATCCTCAAAAGCAGTAAGTGCAGTCCTTGTTAAGGATCATGAAGGTACACAATATCCTGTCTATTATGTAAGTAAGAGTTTACTTGATGCTCCAGGTATTCACACCTTGAAAAACTTATTCTTGCACTAATTATGGCATCTACTAAACTAAGACATTATTTTGAAACCCATGTTATTGTTGTTAGAACTAATTTTCCAATTAAGAATGTCCTTAGGAAACCAGAGATGTCCGGAAGGATGGCTAAGTGGGCAGTAAAGCTTAGTGCCCATGATATAAGATATGAGCCTAGAACAGCCATCAAATCTCAAGCATTAGCAGACTTTGTGGCTGATTTCAGTAGTGATTTACAAAAGGAAGCCGAATTGGAAGTCCAGCAGCTGGATGAGACCAAGGATCCATGGATACTGCATACTGATGGATCCTCAAATGTTAAAGGCACGGGGCTTGGTATACTACTAAAATCGCCACAGGGGGACATAATACCCCACTCCATAGCTTGTGAGTTCCAAGCCACTAATAATGAGGCTGAATATGAAGCCTTAATCGCTGGTTTGCAAATTGCTAAGCATATGGGGATCATATATCTTGAGGTATATGTGGATTCATTGTTAATCACTAATCACTTTAATGGATCCTATGCTGTTAAAGGTGAAAAACTAACCAAATATTTAGAGATAGTCAAAGAATTGGCACTCTCCTTTGTTTTCTTCAGTTTGACACAGGTACCAAGGGAAGAAATTACAGAAGCTGATGCATTGGCCAATCTAGGATCATCTTTGAAGATCCCAGAGGATATAAGTATCCCCATCATCCATATCCTGGCTCCTTCTATTGAAAATCAGGTGGCCATGGAAATAGAAGAGGATTCTGCAATGATCCCCAATGAGGATACTCAATCTTGTTCAGGATCATGGATCTCACCAATCATGAGATACTTACAACACGGAGAGATTCCTATGGGAGAAAACCCTAGGGCTTTCAGAATTAAGGTATCTCAATTCACAATCTTAAATAATATGTTGTATAAGCGATCTCTTGCAGGACCATATTTAAGATGTATTGAGGATCCTGAAGTTCAAGAAGTTTTAAAAGATTTCATGAAGGAGATTGTGGAAACCACACTAGGGGCAGGGCATTGTTCTCAAGGATCTTAAGGACAGGATACTACTAGCCAACTATGAAAAGGGATGCTGTGGAGTATGCTAAGAAGTGTGATCCTTGTCAAAGACACAGCAATATCCTTCATCAGCCGGCTGAATTTCTACATCCTATACCATCCTCTTGGCCATTTATGAGATGGGGGATGGATATAGTTGGCAAGCTCCCTAAGGCACCTGGTGGAAAAGTGTTCATGCTTGCTATGACTGACTACTTCTCCAAGTGGATAGAGGCTGAAGCCTTTGCCCAAGTCAGAGAAAAGGAAGTTATATCCTTTATTAAAAGAAATATTATAACTAGATTTGGCATTCCTTCTGAAATTGTATGTGATAATGGTTCCCAATTTATTGGGAGCAAAACTACTAACTTTTGTGACAGCTGGGGGATTAAGATGATAAGATCAACACCAGTCCACCCACAAGCCAATGGACAAGCAGGATCATCCAACAAGATCATCATCAACAATCTAAAGAAGAAACTCGGATCCAAGAAAGGGAAATGGGCAGAAGAATTACCTTATGTGCTTTGGGCTGATAGGACAACCCCCAAGAATGCTACTGGTCAAACACCATTCTCTTCGGTATTTGGGGCAGAATCAGTGATCCCAACAGAAATGGTGGTTCCAACTGCTAGAACAAGTACCCGTGATCCTGAGGAAAATGATCAGAACTTGGTTCAAGACTTGGATACTATTGAGGAAATCAGGGATTTGGCTAGGATAAGGATGGCTAGCTACCAACAAAGAATGGCTGGTGCTTACAACAAAAATGTCAGGATAAGGAAATTCCAAGTTGGGGATATGGTATTGAGAAAAGCATTCCAAAATACCACTAATCCTGCTGATGGGAAATTGGCACCAAAATGGGAAGGCCCTTATTTGATTGAAGCCGAAGCAGGAAAGGGGGCATATAGATTGCTAACCATGGAAGGTAATTTGTTACCAAGAGCCTGGAATGCTGTCCACTTGAAGAAATATTTCATGTAAGCAGGATCCTTCTGGCACATATGATCCTTACATTTGTAGTATCCTTCAAGGATCCCTGAAGTATCGGTAATCCTTGCTCTGGTAATGTCCTAAGCTCGAACTCTTATTTACATATTTTCTTATTTAAGGATAAGGATCATGTATCCTTCATCCTTCTCTCACGAGATTTTGAGTTATGATAGTCCAGGTATCCTTAGCATATTGTCGACAATCTTCAGAAGCAACTCAGATCCTTGGGTTCAACCCCAGTTGTTTGGGCTTGTCCCCAGTTATCCTCGGGCTTGTCCCCAGTTTCGCCTGTAGCGCACGATGATCCTGGTATAGTTCAAGTCTTTGGGACCAGTACTCGCTTTAGGGGCTGATAATTCCATCGTACTGGCTATACCTAGGATCCTACGTATAATGGTAGACGTACCATACATCCGTTCCTAAGGTTTCTAACGTTTTCACGTTAGCTAAGGTTTTGGCATTATCATGTCACTACGTTTGGATAGTCGCCAGTAAGGGCCATACTCCAGTTCACCTATGATCCTTGGGCTTGTCCCCAGTTATCCTTTGGGCTTGTCCCCAGTTATCCTTTGGGCTTGTCCCCAGTTATCCTTTGGGCTTGTCCCCAGTTACTAACTTGTCTTTTATATTGGCTTAGTCCCAAGTTATATTCTATTTTCAGGTTTTCAAAGTTAAACAATTAAGGATCCCCAATCCTTATTATCCATTAAAGTTTTTCTTATGGTTATCCTGATTAAAGGTTAGGATCCTAACTTGGATTCTCAGTGCAGGATATAAAGGTCAGCATGATAACAAGTGGCTTCATCCCCCAAACAGAGGATCCCTCCACCACCTATTATCCTACCTATTGTTCACAGGATCATAGATCCTTATCCTAAAAACTATTGTTCAAAGTACAAACCATCAAACTATTCAAATAAACAACCACCAAACAAAAAAAATTGGGCTCCGGCTAAGTCTCGAAATTTCCATCATCGCCCAATCCTGCAGCTCAATCCTTCGCTGCACCATCACCACCGGCTCCACTTGCCTCTCCACCTTGATCCTTGCCAGCGCCTCCACCCTCAAGCATCGGGATCTCCTCAGCCTCTTCATCATCCTCCAGCTCTGCCAGCCTCGCCTTCTAGCCCTCCACATCCCATGTGCCATTTGCAGCTGGATCTTGTACATAGCTATTGCAGCAGAGACCTTGGCATCCTGGGTGATCTCATGCTTCTCATAGTCAAAGTTGATCAGCATCTTGGCAGCATCATCCTTGGTGGCTCGGAGCTCCTTCTCAAGATCAGCTATCTTGAGATCCTTCAACACAGCAACCTGTTGGAGGTCAGCAATCTGGCGGTCCTGATCCTCGACATGGCCAACATACGTCTCTATCTCAGCAAATTTCTGCAAGGAAGACAAGGCATAATATCAGAAACAATCAATCCTCAAAACTATCAGGATACACAAGCAAGGACAGTGATCCTTACCTCGTTGAAGTAGTCCAGAAACTGTTGGCGGAGCAGGGGCAGACCTTCAAGGACCTCAGCTTCAGAGGCCTTTCTCTTCTTGCCTCCTTTCCCTCTGACAGGCGCCTTGGGGACGGAAGCACTTGGGCTAGCAGGAGTCTTCTTCCTTGAGGATTTGACATTAGTAAGATCGGTGATGCTGAACTTCGAGGCTGACTTGGTGGATTTCCCAGCACCTACACAACCAAAATAAGATAAGTATTTTAACTTAATTCAAATCCCCGCACAGAATTACTTCTTAATATGGATACTTACTTGACATTGTGACAAAACTGGAGGATACTTCCTGAGAATCTTGGGTGGTAACTGTTTTGGTCAAAAATCACACAAGGATAATGCAACCAAACTCTATGTAAACGGGGAATGATGCTTGGTTTGATGAATAACTTTAATGTAAAATATGCAAGTGACACAAGGATTTATACGAGGAAAAAGCCCTTGATCAATGAATGATCTCTGGCATAAAAAACCTTGGGTGATGGCAACTACCGATCACCAAGCTTCAATATAACAAACAATATTTTTACAACTTCGGATGGTAACGAGCTAGGTACAAGGATCACTATAGTATCGTATGCTAAAGCGTGTGAGAAATGTGTTGTGTCTTCCGAATGTGGAAGAGTGCTACTTATACAAGTGTGTGTGGTCGTATTTTAGGTAAATAACCTAACTATTAGCTCGTTACCCCTTCAAGAATAGAAGTAAATTTAGCCTAAATTATCGCCCTTAAATTGTGCTGAGTTTCCATATTGTCCATAACATCCATCTTTGATTATGCATATGCCAAAGTAGCATGATAGGTTCCTTGTTTACGTTGCTAAGAGCGGATCCTACTCGAAATTCCTGCAAGATAACATTAAACCCAAAGAGAACAATCATTAGTATGAGGATCCCTAGGATGGTCCGTGATCCTGTCCCTGGAACTCTTCTGAGGATCACTATCTGTCAAAGAAACAAGGATCACTGATTAGGATCACAAGTCATAAAAATCCAGCCCTAACAATTGCCCCCAAAATATAAGGAGTATTTATCTAATATAAACGAGTTATACTTTGCCGGTCTTATCTCTAACTGATTTAACGGATATATAGCCGTTGCAATGGAACTATCCGTTGCGATCTGACGTCACGGAAGTGACAACCCTGCACGAATCATCATTATAAATAGAAATAGGGATAGGATCGAATGCATTTAAATTCAAAGCGACTCCCTTTATAACCGTATTCGGAAGATCAACCAGGTATTCATCTTCTTCTCTTTTGCTCTGTTTTTCTTCTTCTTTCCATTCTTCTATAAAGATGTTGCTCCGGAACTCCCCGCATAAGGATCCTAAGAAGAACAGCCCCTTGAAGGGTCAAGGGATCATCAAAGATTCTCCCACCGAGAGGTGCTGTTTTACCGATCCTCAGATCGACAGAATCCGTCAATGCTTTCCGGCGAACACTCTCTTCAAGTCTTTTACCCCCACTGCTTTGAGTGATTTTATTTCTGATACTTGGGTAGCTTTCCCGGTTACTCCGTTCTTGATAGGATATTCATATCCTTTCCCACAGTTCACTCAATCCTTTTTCTCTCTTACCGGCATCTGCTATATCCAGGCTATGCCCATGATCTGGAGGGTGTTATACACCCTTGAGAGGATCATTGAACAAGAGGGGATAGACCTTGGTATGGCGGAGCTGGCTGAGATGTATGATCTTACCACTTTCGGATCCTATCGCTATTTGTTTAAGCGAAAAGCTGGGGAGGATCACCCTGTCTTCAAAGTTACCAAGAACGACACGAACTGGAGGCGACGGTTCTTTTTTGTTAGGAGAGATACCATCCCTGACGGGAAGGATCTGCCCAAAGAGTGGGCTACTCATGGTAGGATAGAGGATCCTGAAAGGATCATCATAAGACATGTTCCTTAGGATGAGGGTCACTGATATTTTCTTGTTTATTGTGCAGCTATCTCCATCTCTCGTCTGAAGTTGACACCTGCTGCAAAAGAGAGACTTTTGGCCTTCAAGAAGCTTGATCCGGAGACAAGAACTTTCCAGGTTGCTACCTAGGATTCCCAAGAAGTATCCTCTGCCTCTGTCACAATGTCAAGTAAGTATCCTCATTTAGAAAGTAATTCTATGTAGGATTTTCAAGTTTAATTAGAATACTTATCTTATTTTGGTTGTGTAGGTGCTGGAAAATCCTCTAAGTCTGCTTCCAAGTTCGGTATTGCTGATCTTACTAATGTCAAATCCTCAAGGAAGAAGACTCCTGCTAGCCCAAGTGCGTCGTCCCCTAAAGCACCTATTAGGGGAAAAGGAAAGAAGAGAAAGGCCTCTGAAGCCAAGGATCCCCAAGGCATGCCCCTGCTCCGCCAACAGTTTCAGGATTACTTCAACGAGGTAAGGATCACTGCCCCTGTTTGTGTATCCTGACAGTTTTGAGGATCACTTGTTTCTGATGTTATGCCTTGTCTTCCTTGCAGAAATTTGCTGAAATAGAGACTTATGTTGGCCACGTTGAGGATCAAGACCGCCAAATCGCTGGCCTCCAACAAATGGGTGTGCTGAAGGATCTCAAGATTGCTGATCTTGAGAAGGAGCTCCGGGCTACCAAGGATGATGCTGCCAAAATGCTGATCAACTTTGATTATGAGAAGCATGATATCACCCAGGAAGCCAAGGTCTCTGCTGCAATAACCATGTATAAGATCCAGTTGCAGATGGCTGCGGAGGCTCAGGATCCTGCCTTCGACAAGAGCACATGGGACGTTGAGGGCTGGAAGGCGAGGCTAGCAGAGTTGGAGGATGATGAAGAGGCTGAGGAGGTCCCGATGCTTGAGGGTGGTGATATTGGCAAGGATCAGGGTGCAGAGGCAAGTGGAGCTGGTGGTGATGGTGCAGCGAAGGCTTGAGCTGCAGGATTGGGCGATGAAGGAAACTTCTAGACATAGCCGGAGCCCAATTTTTTTGTGGTTGTTGATGTTTTTGAAACAATTATGGTCTGTAACTTTGAACAATAGTATTAGGATTAAGGATCCAGGATCCTTCAGACAATAGGTAGGATTGCAAGTGGTGGAGGGATCCTCTGTTTGGGGGATGAAGCCATTGTGATCCTGCCGCTTTTTATTTCCTTGCATGCTATGACCGCATAAACACTAGACACCCTTTGCCAACCCATGTGGACGGGCCACGTTTTGCTGGTAGAAACGTGGGTTGGCAATTTTGACAACTTTGAAAGGGTTAAATATTTAGTAAATAAAACTTTTAACTTTTAACTTATCCTGTGATGTTATCCTTGTATATCTTTTATTCTTTCAATTGTTTTTGATTTATGCTTGTCTGAGTAAGAAAAGTTAAGTACATTATGCTTAAGAAATTTAGGATATGATCCATGATCAAATATCCTATAGTCGAAAACTTCCAAAAAGTAGTTAATTTTAAGGATCATAGGTTCAGTTGTCAAGATCTAAGGGTTATTCAAATGAATAATGAATGAAATCAAAAATAGTTAAGGACCATACCTGAGGACCCAAGTTAGGATCCTAACCTTTAATCAGGATAACCGTAAGGAAAACTTTAATGGATAATAAGGATTGAGGATCCTTAATTGTTTAACTTCGAAAACCTGAAAAATATGATATAACTTGGGACTAAGCCAATATAAAAGATGAGTTAGTAACTGGGGACATGCCCAAAGGATAACTGGCGACAAGCCCAAAGGATAACTGGGGACAAGCCCAAAGGATAACTGGGGACAAGCCCAAGGATCGTATGTAAACTGGAGTATGGCCCTTATTGGCGACTATCCAAACTTAGTGACATGAAAATGCCAAAACCTTAGCTAACGTGAAAACGTTAGAAACCTTAGGAACGGATGTATGGTACGTCTACCATTATACGTAGGATCCTAGGTATAGCCAGTACGATGAGGTTATCAGCCCCTAAAGCGAGTACTGGTCCCAAAGACGTGAACTATACCAGGATCATCGTGCGCTACAGGCGAAAACTGGGGACAAGCCCAAAGATCTGAGTTGCTTCTGAAGATTGTTGACATTATGCTAAGGATACCTGGACTTATCAGAACTCAAAATCTCGTGAGAGAAGGATGAAGGCTACATGATCCTTATCCTTAAATAAGAAGATATGTAAACAAGAGTTTCGAGCTTAGGGCATTACCAGAGTAAGGATCATTGATGCTTCAGGGATCCTTGAAGGATACTTCCAATGTAAGGATCACTCATACTAGAAGGATCCTGCGTACATGAAATATTTTTTCAAGTGGACAGCATTCCAGGCTCTTGGTAACAAATTTCCTTCCATGGTTAGCAATCTATATGCCCCCTTTCCTGCTTCGGCTTCAATCAAGTAGGGGCCTTCCCGCTTTGGTGCCAATTTCCCATCAGCAGGATTGATGGTATTTTGGAATGCTTTTCTCAATACCATATCCCCAACTTGGAATTTCCTTATCCTTACATTTTTGTTGTAAGCACCAGCCATTCTTTGTTGGTAGCTAGCTGTCCTTATCCTAGCCAGATCCCTGATTTCTTCAATAGTATCCAAGTCTTGAGCCAGGTTTGCATCATTCTCCTCAGGATCACGGGTACTTGTTCTAGCAGTTGGAACCACCATTTCTGTTGGGATCACTGCTTCTGCCCCAAACACCAAAGAGAAGGGTGTTTGACCAGTAGCATTCTTGGGGGTTATCCTATCAGCCCAGAGCACATAAGGCAATTCCTCTGCCCATTTCCCCTTCTTGGATCCAAGTTTCTTCTTCAGATTGTTGATGATGATCTTGTTGGATGATTCTGCTTGGCCATTGGCTTGTGGGTGGACTGGTGTTGATGTTATCATCTTAATCCCCCAACTGTCACAAAAGTTAGTAGTCCTGCTCCCAATAAATTGGGAACCATTATCACATACAATTTCAGAAGGAATGCCAAATCTAGTTATAATGTTTCTCTTAATAAAGGATATAACTTCCTTTTCTCTGACTTGGGCAAAAGCTTCAGCCTCTATCCATTTGGAGAAGTAGTCAGTCATGGCAAGCATGAATACTTTTCCACCAGGTGCCTTAGGGAGCTTGCCAACTATATCCATCCCCAATCTCATGAATGGCCAAGAGGATGGTATAGGATGTAGAAATTCAGCCGGCTGATGAAGGATATTGCTGTGTCTTTGACAAGGATCACACTTCCTAGCATACTCCACAACATCCCTTTTCATAGTTGGCCAGTAGTATCCTGTCCTTAAGATCCTTGAGAACAATGCCCTGCCCCAGTGTGGTTTCCACAATCTCCTTCATGGAAGTCTTTTAACACTTCTTGAACTTCAGGATCCTCGATACATCTTAAATATGGTCCTGCAAGAGATCGCTTATATAGCACATTATTTAAGATTGTGAATTGAGATACCTTAATCCTGAAAGTCCTAGGATTTTCTCCCATAGGAATCTCCCCGTGTTGTAAGTATCTCATGATTGGTGAGATCCATGATCCTGAATAAGATTGAGTATCCTCACTAGGGATCATTGCAGTATCCTCTTCTATTTCCATGGCCACCTGATTTTCAATAGCAGGAGCCAGGATATGGATGATGGGGATACCTATATCCTCTGGGATCTTCAAAGATGATCCTAGATTGGCCAATGCATCAGCTTCTGTATTTTCCTCCCTTGGTACCTGTGTCAAACTGAAAGAAACAAAGGAGAGTGCCAATTCTTTGACTATCTCTAAATATTTGGTTAGTTTTTCACCTTTAACAGCATAGGATCCATTAAAGTGATTGGTGATTAACAATGAATCCACGTATACCTCAAGATACCTGATCCTCATATGCTTAGCGATTTGCAAACCAGCGATTAAGGCTTCATATTCAGCCTCATTATTAGTGGCTTGGAATTCACAATCTATGGAATGGGGTATTATGTCCCCCTGTGGCGATTTTAGTAGTATACCAAGCCCCGTGCCTTTAACATTTGAGGATCCGTCAGTATGTAGTATCCAAGGATCCTTAGTTTCATCCAGCTGCTGGACTTCCAATTCGGCTTCCTTTTGTAGATCACTACTGAAATCAGCCACAAAGTCTGCTAATGCTTGGGATTTGATGGCTGTTCTGGGCTCATATCTTATATCATGGGCACTAAGCTTTACTGCCCACTTAGCCATTCTTCCGGACATCTCTGGTTTCCTGAGGACATTCTTAATTGGGAAATTAGTTCTAACAACAATATCATGGGTTTCAAAATAATGTCTTAGTTTAGTGGATGCCATAATTAGTGCAAGGATAAGTTTTTCAAGGTGTGAATACCTGGATTCAGCATCAAGTAAACTCTTACTTACATAATAGACAGGATATTGTGTACCTTCATGATCCTTAACAAGGACTGCACTTACTGCTTTTGAGGATACCGCAAGGTATAAGGATAACACATCTCCTTTTTCTGGTTTCATCAATGCTGGGGCTGAGGACATGTATTCTTTTAGGGCTTGTAAAGCATTCTCATGCTTTTCAGTCCATTCGAATTTCTTGTTCTTTCTTAGGATGTCATAGAATTCTTTACACTTTTCTGAGGATTTGGATATGAATCTGTTTAGAGCTGCTATCCTGCCTGTTAGCCTTTGCACATCCTTAGCGTTGGCAGGGGATTTGATATTCACCAATGCTTTGATTTGTTCCGGGCTTGCTTCAATGCCCCTCTGGGTTACCATATATCCTAAGAATTTACCTGCTTTAACACCAAAGTGACATTTTGAAGGATTAAGCTTCATGTTATAATTATCAAGGATATCAAATGCTTCCTCCAAGTCCCTTAGGTGATCCTCAGCTTTTTTGGATTTCACCACCATATCGTCTATGTATACTTCCATAGTTTGTCCAATTTGATCTTTGAACATCATATTCACCAGCCTTTGATATGTTGCACCTGCATTTCTTAATCCAAAAGGCATAGCAATATAACAATATAAACCGGTTGGGGTCATAAAAGCCGTATCCTCCTGGTCAGATGGCTCCATCTGAATTTGTTGGAATCTAGATGATGCATCCATAAAGGTTAACAGTTCATGACCCGCCGTTGCATCCACCATGGAGTCAATGTGGGGTGATGGGAAAGGATCCTTGGGACATGCCTTATTCAAGTCAGTGAAATCGACACATACCCTCCACTTTCCGTTTTTCTTTTGAACAACAACCACATTGGCTTGCCATTTTGGATATTTTACCTCTCTGATCATACCTGCTCGAAGTAATCTTTCTACTTCTTCCTGGATAATGGCATCTCTTTCCGGTGCAAACTTCCTCCTTTTTTGATGGATTGGTTTGATTGATTTGTCAATGCCAAGTTTATGAGTGATAATATCCTTAGATATACCTGTCATATCTTCGTGTTTCCATGCAAAGGTAGACTTTCTTCTTTTGAGGAAGGATACTATGTCTTCTTTCACCTTGCCAAGGATCCCTGATCCGATATAGATTTTTGATTCAGGATCATTAGGATCCAAAAGGATTTCGTCCACATCCTGCTCTCTCGCCTCCAAGACATCCCTTGGAGGATACTGTAATTGCTATTGCTCCCTTGGCTTCGAGGCCGGTTTCATTGACGAGGTGTAACAATCCTTAGCCTCCTGCTGATCACTGTCGATCTTGATTATTCCCCATGGGCTATGGAGCTTCACACATTGATGGTAGGTGGATGGGACTGCCTTCATATCATGTATCCAGGGCCTGCCAAGGATAACATTACAACAAGACAAACAGTCTATAACACAAAATTTTTGATAATTATGTAATCCTTCCACATAAATTGGGAGTTTGATGTCCCCCAGGGTTTTCTTAGTTTCCCCACTGAATCCCACGAGTACGGAGGATCTTGGAGTGATGTCTGATTCAGGAATACCCATCTTCTTCAGAACATCAAGCTGGATAATGTTTACCGAACTTCCTCCGTCAATAAGGATCCTGCGGACAAAGTGGTTAGAAATAAAGAGAGTAATAACTAAACTATCATGATGAGGATCCTGGATGTTAATTCTATCATCCTCATCGAAGGTTATAACTTTTCCTTCCGAGACACTTGATGTTCGAATAGGTCTTTCTCCGTTATCCATTTTAGCTTCCTTTGCATGCCTTTTAGCTGCCGAGAAGGATGTACCACATATGTCTGATCCTCCAGAAATAAAGTTGATCACTTGTGGATTTGCTGGAGGGGCCGGAGCTTTTTCAGGGATCCTTTCAGGATCCTGAGTCCTTTGCTTTTTTCTTCCCAATAACTCTTTTAGATGCCCCTTGCTTAGCAGATATCCAATTTCCTTTCTTAACGCGATGCATTCTTCGGTTAAATGCCCAAAATCCTCATGGTATGCACACCACTTCGATTTGTCTTTAGTTCTGGCTGGTTTGTCATTCTTTCTAGGCCATCTGGCTTTTTCTCCTAGATTCTTCATTGCAAGGATTAGTTCATGGTTATCAACGGAAAAACAGTATTCAGAAATTGGAGGATAATCCTCATCATCCTCTTCTTGGTCAACGGCATGCACGTTCTGGTTGTCATTTCTATTGTAGGATTTGAATCTGCTGCTTTTGAAAGAGGATCCTTGCTTTTCTTGTTTTGAGGATCCTACTTGTCTTTCCTGGATCCTTTTGTCATCCTCTAGCCGGATGAACCTAAGTGCACGAGTTCTTACTTCATCTAGGTTCCTGCATGGTGTCATAACAAGATCATCATAGAACAATGAATCCCTAAGCAATCCCATTTTGAAGGCCTCAACAGCTGTGGCCATATCCAAGTTGGGAATGTCCAAGGATTCTTTAGTAAATTTGGTTATATAATCCCTTAATGATTCATTATGACCCTGAGTTACCCTATATAAATCACTAGCCAATCTTTCAAATTTTCTACTACAAGAGAATTGATTATTGAATAAATTAACTAGATTAGCAAATGAGGTAATAGAGTAAGGGGGAAGACTTAGCAGCCATTTAAGGGCTGATCCAGTAAGAGTGGATCCAAATCCTTTGCATAGGCATGCTTCCTTTAACTTTTCTGGAATTGGATTGATCTCCATCCTCTCCCTGTATTGTGCTATGTGTTCCTCAGGATCCGTTGTACCATCATACAGTTTCATAGTAGGGATATGGAATCTTTTGGGTATCTCAGCATCACAAATTGGTGGTGCAAAACGAGATACCTTATGGCTTCCATCTGCAATCTCCGGGATAGGTTTGACTACCCCTGGAACACTTGATATCATATCCTTCAGTTTTTGTAGTTCTCTGGCCATAGCATGATTGATACCTGTATCCTGCATGAATCCATGGTTAGTGGTAAGAGAATTATTAAAAGTGTTACCTCCCATCGGGTTCAAGTTAGGAACATTGGATGTGAATCCATATTGGTGGGATTCTAGGATGATGGATGGACCAGTGGAAGCAATGGTCTGCATCGGAATAAAATCTCCTTGATGGACATCTGGACTTCCTGTTTGCAATTTCTTCAAGGATCCTGGTATCTGAAGGGATCCTTGAACCTGGGATGATTCTGGAACAAAGGAGGATCCTTGAACCTGGGATGATCCTGGAACAAAGGAGGATCCTAAGCTCATGAAGGATCCCATATGCTGAGTGTAGGATCCTGCCGGTTGGAAATATGATCCTGATGCCTGAGTCATTGCTGCTGGGCTGAAATGCACTCCTCTTAATCCGTCAGTATGTTGAATGTTTGGGACCTCTGATGGCTGAGAAGTAATCATCGGAGTATCAAAATTCAAAGATTTGGGCATTAGTGGGGAATGATCCTCTGCCGTTTTCTTTTGCCTTTTGAGATCTCCGATTTCCTTGAGGATCCTGTCATTAGTTTCATCCTGCTGCTGCATACGATCCCTCATCTGCAAAATCAAAGTAAATATATCACTAGTACTGGGAACAGAAGAAGTTAGAGCAGAAGATGATGGTTTAGAGGAGATAGGAGTTGGTCTCTTCTCAGCATTTCTCTGAGATCTAGCCGGTGGTGGAGGCAAAGGTGGAATGCCATTAGATGAATTGACTGCAGACATCGCTGTGGAAGTATTCTTCAACGATGAAGCCATGCTACACTTCCGGAATGATCACCAACAGAAAAACTTTCTTATGAATGAAGCACCAATTGCCCCACGGTGGGCGCCAAACTGTTTTGGTCAAAAATCACACAAGGATAATGCAACCAAACTCTATGTAAACGGGGAATGATGCTTGGTTTAATGAATAAAGTAAATGATCACTTTAATGTAAAATATGCAAGTGACACAAGGATTTATACGAGGAAAAAGCCCTTGATCAATGAATGATCTCCGGCATAAAAAACCTCAGGTGATGGCAACTACCAATCACCAAGCTTCAATATAACAAACAATATTTTTACAACTTCGGATGGTAATGGGCTAGGTACAAGGATCACTATAGTATCGTATGCTAAAGCGTGTGAGAAATGTGTTGTGTCTTCCGAATGTGGAAGTGTGCTACTTATACAAGTGTGTGTGGTCGTATTTTAGGTAAATAACCTAACTATTAGCTCGTTACCCCTTCAAGAATAGAAGTAAATTTAGCCTAAATTATCGCCCTTAAATTGTGCTGAGTTTCCATATTGTCCATAACGTCCATCTTTGATTATGCATATGCCAAAGTAGCGTGATAGGTTCCTTGTTTACGTTGCTAAGAACGGATCCTACTCGAAATTCCTGCAAGATAACATTAAACCCAAAGAGAACAATCGTTAGTATGAGGATCCCTAGGAAGGTCCGTGATCCTGTCCCTGGAACTCTTCTGAGGATCACTATCTATCAAAGAAACAAGGATCACTGATTAGGATCACATGTAAGGATCACAAGTCATAAAAATCCAGCCCTAACAGTAACCTTGAAAGTTCTTATTTCAGGATCAAGTTTCTTGAAGGCCAAAAGTCTCTCTTTTGCAGCAGGAGTCAACCTAAGATGAGAAACAGAGATAGCTGCACAACGAGAAAACAAAAGAATATTAGTGATCCTTATACTAAAGGATGAGCTCTACGGTGATCCTTCCCGGATCCTCTATCCTACCATGGGTAGCCCACTTCTTGGGCAAATCCTTCCCATCAGGGATGGTATCTCTCTTCACAAAAAAGAACCGCCGCTTCCAGTTCATATCATTTTTGGTAACTTTGAGAACAGGGTGCTCTTCACCAGCTTTTCGTTTGAACAAATATCGGTGGGATCCAAAAGTAGTAAGATCATACATCTCAGCCAACTCCGCCATACCCAGATCAATTCCTTCTTGTTCGATGATCCTTTCAAGGGTGTATAAAACCCTCCAGATCATCGGCATAGCCTGGATATAGCAGATGCCGGTAAGGGAGAAAAAGGACTCGGTGAACTGAGGGAAATAATACGAGTATCCTATCATGAAAGGAGTGACCGGGAAAGCTACCCAAGTCTCAGAGATGTAATCGCTCAGAGCGGTAGGGCTAAAAGGTTTAAAGAGGGTGTTCGCCGGAAAGAAATGCCGGATTTTGTCAATTTGAGGGTCGGTAAAACAACACCTCTCGGTGGGGGAATCCTTGATGATCCCTTGACCCTTCAAGGGGCTGTTATTCTTAGGATCCTTGCTGGAAGAGTTCCGGAGCAGCATTTTTTGACAGAATGATGGAAAGAGAAAGAAAACAGAGCAAGAGAAGAAAAAAGATGAAGAGAGAATACCTGTTTATCTTCGGATGAGATTATAAAGAGAGTACTTCTGAAATTTAAATGCAAACGATCCTATCTATATCTCCTATTTATAATCATGATTGTGCAGGGTTGTCACTTCCATGACGTCAGGATTACAACGGATAGTTCGGTCACAACGGCTATATATCCGTTGAGTTAGTTACAGATAAGATTGGCAAAATATAATTCGTTAATATTACATAATTACTCCTTATATTTTGGGGGCAATTGTTAGGGCAGGATTTTAATGACCAATGATCCTTACATGATATCCTAACGAGTGATCCTTGTTTCTTTGGCAGATAGAGATCCTCAGAAGAGCTTCAGAATCAGGATCATGGATCATCCTAAGGATCCTCATACTAATGATTGTTCTCTTTGAATTTAATGTTGTTTTGCAGGAATTACGAGTTGGAACTGGTCTTGGCAACGTTATTAAGGAATCTTTCACGTAAATCTCGCACATACACCGCCAGAAATAGACGTTGTGGAGAATAAGGAAACTCAGCACAATTTACGGGCAATTAGTTAGGCTAAATTTACTTCTATTTCTAAAGGGGTAACGAGCTAGTAGTTAGGTGACTTGCCTAAAATTCGACCACACACGCTTATATAAATTGCACTCTTGAGCATTCGGAAGACACAACACACTTCTTACACACTCTAGCATACTACACCATAGTGATCATTGTACCTAGCTCGTTACCATCCAAAGTTGTAAACATTGTTTATTATATTGAAGTTTGGTGATCGGTAGTTTCCATCACCCGAGGTTTTTTATGCCGGAGATCATTCATTGATCAAGGGTTTTTTCCTCGTATAAATCCTTGTGTCACTTGTGCAATTTTCATTTAAGTGATCCTTATCTTTGTTCATCATACGAACCATCATTCCCCGTTTACAAAGAGTTTGGTTGCATTATCCTTGTGTGATTTTTGACCAAAACACATATGAAGTTGAATCAGAAGCAGGGAAAGGAGCATACAGACTCAAGAATATGGAGGGGGATATGCTACCGAGGTCTTGGAATGCTATACACCTTAAGCTCTATTTCAAGTGAGTTTAGAATTTAATTTCTAATTCAGGATGGTATGAATTCTACCTTTTTTAAATATGTTTGGTTTAATTTGTTCTTTGTAACCCAATACTGACTTAAGCATCGGAGGGGTGTTAGCCAAGCTAACACCCACCTTAGTTTACAATTGTTTTGCAAGATATGTTTCAGGATACAGCTCCGGGATATGTACTCAGGATAACTCGAAAGATTAGAGGATTGGCCCCCTCTCTCACGTTTAAGGGATACTGATCCCTTCACAGGTTTAAACGTATTCACCTTTCTTCCGAATTGGGTTTAAACACCCCGCCTGGAGCGCAAGTTATTCAGGGATAGTTCAAGGTGGCGGGACCAGTCCATGTAAAAGTGGCTGACAATTTCGTTACTGTTGGCTATATCCTGAATCCTAAAGGTATATGAGGATTGATCACCCTCTCTCACGAAAGGGTATTTTCATACTCTCTAAGGTTTAAAGGTTTTCACCTTTCTAAGTCTTGGAGTTTATACACTCCCGCCTGTAGCGCATGAAAATTTGGGATTTTCCCCAGAATACAAGGGATTTATCTCCAGTACATCCTTGGGTTTTGCCCTTGGGACGTAAAAAATTGCCTATACAATGGAAACTGACATTCAGAAGATTTCTAAAGTATTTGAAGGCATTGTACATAGGGGACATTCCCACCAAGGTGGTGGTGTAAAGCTAAAAGGATGGGGCTTGGAACTAATGCACTAAGTACCTTGCACATGGGACATCTTCATTGGAAGAATTGCAAAGGGATTGAAGTTTGGTAATAGGTTTATACCATATTTCTGGTATGATCTTTCCTTTGTAAACATCGTCTAAGTTTTTAGGAACATTATGATAAGTATCCTGATATATTCTTAAAGTTCTTTTCAGAATATTTGATTAGGGTGTTTGGAACTAGTGTTAGTTTGGAACTTTGAGCATTTAAATATTATCGAAAACTGGTTTTGGAAAAACAGATTGTTTATCAGAAACTTTCTACAAAGTTAAAGGGATGTTTGAAAGTTCTATCTAATAAAAAGTTTTTACAGTATATCGCTGAGCATACTGATCAGGGTATTTTATAAGATAACAGTATGAATTTTTTTGCAAAGCTAAGAGTTACACTAAGTAATGTAAGGTGACAGAAAATAAGTCAAAAGATAGTTATATTATTAACAAGTCAAAAGTTGTGCTTTTGGTTTCACCTCAAACCGAGGCCCATCCACCAAAGGCACAATAAGTTCTTAACTAGATTTACTTAACTGATTGAAGGTTTCGTCTCAAACCGAGACCCATCCGCCTTCAACTGTTATACTGTTCAAAATAAACGATGCTAATTGATGACCAAGGGCTTCATCCTGAAACCCAGGACCCATCCACGTTTGGTCATCATATTGTTAAAAGTGCAGGAAATGTAAATTGTTCAAAAGCAGGAAAAGTAAATTGTTCAGACAATCACAACCATCAAATTTAAAAAGTGGGCTCCGGCCTCGGCATAAACATCCATCATCGCCCACTTCGCTGCTTTCAAGGGGCAGCACCCTCTTCAACCATCGCTTCATCAGCACCAACACCAGCATCACCTTCGGGATTCTTCTCAGCATCACCGCCAGCATCGACCGCCGCATCCGTCGTCTTGGGAGGATCCCCACCAGCATGCTTTGCAGGACGTTCCACAGGGGTGCCTTTGAGATCCGCTAATTTCGTTTCCCAGGCCTTGACATTCCAGGAAGGGCATTCAAAGCCCAAGGCCTCGGGTTCATAGGCCATCCTTAGCCTGGCTTGGAGAAGGGAAACAACAACGGATCCTTTAAGGCCATCCCGGTAAGAACTCATATCTTGCTGGTATTGAAGATGGGCAGCATCCAGCTTGGCTTGGGCGTCCTCGTTGGCCTTGTGTATAGCGGCTTGGTGCTCCTGGGTCATTGCCTTGAATTTATCTTCATAATGCTTAGACTTGACGGCGGCGATCGTCCCTTGGTCGGCGATGGTTTCTTCATCTTTCTTGAGCTTGATCTCCAACATCTTGTTAAGCCCACACGCATCCTCATAGAGGGACATGAGACGTTCCAGGCCCTACAATCAAAAGTACAGGTATCAACATATGTGTAAAATATCCAGGATAATAGTTAACATACGTGTGCAGGATACCAGATGAGGATTTTTACCTGATTGAGAAATGAAGTCATAAACCCACTGGCTTCATTGAATCCATAGTTCTCGTATGGGAAAGTCTCGGAGGTAGCCGGAGAATCTGTTTCTTTCCGCTTCCGGGTGCTGAGAGCACGAGTCCTGGTGGCTGGAGGAGGCTTGGGAGTGGTAACGGCTCTCGAGCTGCTGGGCCTGGAAGATGTGGGGGCTTTGGGGCTTGGTTCTTTCTTCACCAGGATGGGAGCAGAATAGCTATCCAGTTCGTCAAGATCGAAGACCTCTGGAGCTTTGACTGGTGCTGCATAAAAGGGAAAAACATTTAACTCTCGAATATTCATAAGTTATTATATTTGTTTCATATGTGCTAATGTGCTTACCAGACATGTCGGAGCTGGATCTTTGGCTTGAACTTGCAAATGACAGAGAAAAAGTTCTCTCGCTTTCCGGGAGTTGGTAAATGCTTTTGATTCTCGAATCTGATTCAGCGCTTGGGGGTGCTAGATCTTTGAAATTTGCTGCACAAGAAATAAAGATGTCAGTTCAGGATATAACTTCAGGATACGGTTAGGGATATTCCTAAAACCCTAAATCCTACCAGAAGTTAACCACTTCACTGGAAGATCAAAACCTCCAGTGATAGAATCCCTTTTTACAAAAAAGAACTTTCATTGCCATTTTTCCCCATTCTTTGTGGCTTTAAGAATGAGAGGGTTTTTGGAAGTTGAGAAAAGGAGAAAACGACTGTTGCCATGAGAACGAAGGCGATAGGCCATCGGGAGGTCTTCAATGCAAAGGTTGGGGATAAATCGAGATCTGATCTGGTCTAAAGTCACCAGCACGCACCAAACCATGGGCATGGTTTGGGTATAACTGAGACCGGTAAGTTCGAAGAAACGAGATATAAAAGCCGGAAAGGGGTATCGCAGTCCGATAGAGAAAGGGTAGGCCAAGAAGCACACCCATTCGTTGGAAGAAAAGTCCGATCGGACTTCTCTGTCGAAAGGGGGATGATCGTACCAACAGGGAAAGCACCGGAAGCTTGCAAGGCAGCAATGTCAGCATTGTCGAAGGAGCAGACCTCTTTCTCGGGTTCTTTAAGAAGGTTTTGGGCTTCGAAAGTTGGGATTGAATCGCCTGTGTGGGATCTAGTTTCGCTAGCCATGAGGGATTTCTGTGGAGAGAAAAAGAAACAGAGAAGAGGGAAAGAAAGAAATTTACCTGAAGATTCCGGTGGAGATGACGGTTTATCAAACGAAAAGAGAGAAGATATAGGGGCTAAATGTATAGCCATCGAGTAAAAAACGCGTGGGAAGTTGCACACTGTCACTTCAAGTGTCCAATCGTATTAATTGCCTCGATTCATGAGATAAGCCTTAAAATATATCCGTTGGATTGGTATACCAACCGATATATTTTGGGGACAATTGTTATGGGTCATTTTCTGAGTATACATATCCTGACTAATATCCCGCTTTTAATTATTTATTTGTGACCAGGATGCTGGACGAGGATATTGCTGACATCCTGGGTGATATCCTGAGGTTGAGTGAATTAAACACGTGCAGGTTAACGGTTGCAAGCTACTAACGGTCATCAGGACTTCTTCTCCTTAAGACTCGGGCGAATTTGTTGTGAGGAAGCCGTTGAACCCGAAAGACTTGGTCCTCAACGTTCGAGTGGGAATATTCGCTGGATCCCGGGAGTTTAGGATAGTTTGTTGCATTATCTTTACTATAAATAGATGGGGGCGGATCAGTTTAAGGCACATAATTTTTCACTAACACTCTCGTACACTTTCACTTTCTAGCTCATTGCAAACAACACACTTGTATTCAAATTTCATTGTAACAACTAGTCGATCCGCACCACATCCTGCACTGTATCCTGATATTTGAGGCAATAGAAGAACAAGGCAGCTGCGATTGTCAGCTCCCGAGGTTTTATGCCGGCGATCTAGATTGAGCAAGGGCTTTCCTCGTACATCTCGTGTCATTTACTTTACTTTTTTGCTCATTGTTTGATCACAGATACGACTCTATATCCTGAGCCGTATCCTGAAACTGTTTTTGCAAATAACTCAATTGACATATTTTTGAACACATTCTCTTAGCACACTACCTCACTTAACTAATTTGATCACTTAATTGCTTCGGTAATTTTTGACCAAAACAATTACATAATCCTAAAAATTACATAATCCTAAAAATTACATAATTCCTAAAAATTACAAAATAAAAAAACCTAGAGCATTAGGTAAATTTCAAAAAGGGCGAGCTTGTCGAATGTCTTTCGCTCCTTGCCTCGAAACTCAATGTTCGCCACCGCCACCCGGTCCTCGTGGCTTAACTCGTTGCTCGGAACGGCTTCGTAGTAGGCCTTGAAACGATCGAGCTTGGGCCGTAGCTCGCGCCATTTATGTTGGCACGCGTTGAGGTTGTGCCGGTCGTGTCCGACGTTATGTCGGTAGCTTGCGAATGCTTCCGGCCAATATCGTGTTTGGCCGGGTTGCCGGCCCTTTATAGCGTCAACGACGCTTGTGACGAGAGCCAATTCTTCTTCGTGGGTCCAAGAGGCCATCTTCTTCAGGTTGGGGTAGCGGGTTGGTGGGATCAAGTGGGTTATGGTTGGGGTAGCCGGTGGGGTAGTGATGGACAACGACGGTTTGGGATGGGTTAGCAGGTGGGGTTTGGGGTTACATTTATAGGGGATGTTGGTGGTTGGGGTGACCGCTTGGCTTGGTCAAAAGGTTGGAATTTAAAATTCAAACCCGCTATGACATGGCGGTGGACAGCGAATAGGAGGTCGTCACATCGTTCCTCAAGCCCGTCCCACGCCCGAATTCAAACCCAAGCCCCAAGGGCCACGCCACAACCCAAGCCCACCCGGGGTGGTGGCTTGGGCGTTTTCCCCCAACCCACGCCCCAACCCAAGCCCCATACCCCATAGTCTTATTGCATATATATCGTTTGTTTCCATATTTGATAAGATTATGTCTTTGGTAAGGTGATTTGTATGTTGTCCTTATACCCCAGTGGCGCAAGTTCGAGCCCCACGTTGCCCTATTTTTGGGGTTTCGTTCAAACACATGCTACAACTCTAAGAAATTGCCATATCAACAAGAAATTTATGAGTCGTTCAACCAACCTAAGCAGTGTGTTTCTCACAAGGATGTTGTTTAGAGATGAAGAATCGATGTTGATTATCAGAAGGATGTCAGAGATGAACAATTGGATCTGCCTACATTTCTTGCTTTAAGGGTTTTTGAGGTACTTCATTTTTACGAAAGAATGTTAGGTTTTTCATCTCCGATGATGATGATGATGCTGGCAGGTATTTTCGGTCGGGAAAAAATTCATATGCGAGTTGGTTTTTTCACACTTATAAAGATTATAAAGAAATATTTTTGAGTCAAATCTGCAATACTTTTGTTTTGTGGTTAGTTTTATTTTGTTCGTCGTCTGATTATTCTTTTTGCATTAACCTCTTCACTAAATTGCAGAGGATAAGTTGAATCGTTCGAAAGAAGTTAGCAGCAATTCAAATCATGGGTCGATAAATGTTTTGGTTTTCTATTTGTATTTCTAGAGAATTTTAGGATAATTCGTTGTTTTCTTAACATTTTTTTTGTTATTTTTGTTGATTTCGTGGGTCAAAATTCAGAATGGGATTACTCTTTTTGCATTAACCTCTTCACTCAATTGTAGAGGATAAGTTGAATCGTTTAGAAGAAGTTAGCAGCAATTCAAATCATGGGTCGATAAATGTTTTGGTTTTCTATTTGTATTTCTGGAGAATTTTAGAACAATTCGTTGTTTTCTCAACATTTTTTTTTGTTATTTTTGTTGATTTCGTGGGTCAAAATTCAGAATGGGTCATTTGCATATGTCCAAATTTTTGTTATTTGGTTGTTTTGTTATCGATTGTAGGCCAGTAATTGCTTCATTTAGAATTATAGTGGATTAAAATTTAGATTTGAAAAACAACTTTAGTCCCGTTTCAACATTCTGCTCAGAAATTAGCCAATAACATATCATCTAAGCTATAAATTGTACATATCTTGTAACAGTTAAAAACAAATTACATCAAACCATCTTGTAACATAATTTGAACTCCACTCAAGTGAAACTCACATGCCAGGCCCCATTTTGAATGGAAACAACATGATTCACTGTCTAAAAATGTTACTGGGAGGCCTTAGGTAAATAGTTGTTATGTGCTTTTTGACTTTGTAGTATTTCAAAGAGATGTTTCATATCTACAATATTTGCAGGTCCGTTCTATCTTTGTATATATCTTTGATGCTGCTATGTGAAAATCTCACAGACTATGAAATACTTTTCTTTGGTTATATGTTTAGTTCCAGGATGGTTTATTTAAATTTGCTAACCATACGATGAATGCGGACCTACCTTGTAACAATGGGTAACCTCTGGTGTCTTTTGACGCTCTGACGGCAGTGTAAATTTTGGAAAATTTGACGTTTTTTCAATTTCGTTACCCATTTTTTGAAACGTTGTCCCTATAAAGATTTTCTAAATCAGCCAGTCGGTGATTTAATGTTATCGGGAATTTTTGGGTGAGATTACAAACTTTATTTTGCAGTTTTGTTTGTTTTTATATACTTAATTTTAAAGTTTTGTTTGCTGCACATAAGTGATGGTTTCAATATTCGGCTGTTGGACTTGGGGATAGCACTTTTGAGTCGAGAGACAGACTCCCACCGGGGGTAACCTGGCGCAACGCGCCGGTTTTCATACCACTAGTTATGTTAACTAATGAAAACAACAAAACATGTTAGTGATAGGTAGACGCTAAAAAATCATAAATATAATATTTGGTAGACGCTAAAAAATAAAAAATATAATATTTTAAACTTGTAACCAAAAGAAACCTTGTATAACTATCTCAATAAGTTGTTCAGTTCACAACTACCACCATGAAATTAGGGCTGTCCAAAAAGCTCGCGGCTCGGAGGTCGCTCGAAGCTCGCTCGGATTTAGCTCGGAAAAAGCTCGCTCGATATGGTTCGATTTGAAAGGGAGCCGAGCCGAGCCGGCTCGGTTAGAAAGTGAACCTAGCTCGGCTCAGCTCGTGACGAGCCAAATTGGCTTAGTTTGGCTCGTTTGGTAGCTCGGCTCGGCTTAACTCGAATTATTTTACTTATTAATATATTTTATTTTTATATAAATATAATATATTACAAAAAAGTGATTATTATTTACATGTATTTAGGCATGTATTTTGATATCTATGACACATTTAAAGGTTGATTGTCGTGCTAATAAACATATATTGTATTTACTTGAAATATAAAACTTATTTTGCGTTGTTGAACGTGATTTTGGCTTGTAATGTATTAGGTTGAACTTATTATGAATATGTTCTTTTGAAGCATTAAATAATATCTTAGAATACTGAATTTTGAGAGCTATGTATTAATTTTTATTTTTAAAATCGAGCCAAACCAAGCCGAGTCGAGCCAGCTCGGTTTAAAACCAAGTCGAGCCCGAGCTTAGATTTTCAGCTCGGTTTCAAATCCGAGCCGAGCTAACTCGGTTTATAATCGAGCCGAGTACGGCAAGCTCGGACTCGACTCATGAGGCCCTACATGAAATATATAATATGATGAAACAACCAAAATATAATCAAACCCTAAAAATTGTCAATGGAAAACCAAACAATACCCTTGTCAAAAACACGGATCAAAGACTCCGATTTAATAAACTCGACAATAAAAAAACTGTACAGACGAACAACCACTCCTTACAAGCAGATCATCAACTAGATGACATGCATACACTATCTACAAGATCTAAATGACTGACACACAATCTCAACAAGAGATCGTCAACAAAAGACCTGATAAATGTGTAACCCTAGAGAGAAAGTTATATGGAGAGAACAACTTTTTAGTGAGAGAAAGATATCTCGTAAAATCAATATAACAACTAATGAAGTTAATGTTATATAGTCACAATCTCAACTGATGAAGTAAGAAGCCCATGCGCACAACTGATGAAGCCCAATTAGCAGCAGCCTCTTCTTTAGTCTTTTAAGCCCAAGTTCCAGCAAGCCCAGCAGCCATCAAACATCCAAGCCCGTTACACGTCCAACCTCATTGATATGTTATAAAATAAAAACAAGCATGATTAAAAAAGAACATAAAACTGAAAAAATACAAACTATTTTTAACATCCCCCTCAGTTTTATATTTAAAGAAATTCATCATGCCCCAAAACTTACACATATCACAAGAGATTGAAGAAGCAACTCTTTTGTAAACACAACAGCTCTGTTCTGCCACAGACTCGTTCCTTCTGCGATCTTCAGTCTCCACATAAAGATGCCAGTGTCATGTGAAATCGGCATCTAGCTGAGCCAACCATGTTCACAACTCTATCACAGATTCTCAAATGAGCAAATTCAGTTTCCTTCATGAATTCTAGTTTCAGGTACTAGCTTAAACGCATTTTCTTGGTTGACAAACCGAAATCTAGCATAAGTGGCTTGTAAATTATTCAAGGCTTGTCGCATATCACCATCAGCAGTAAAAATAATTGCTTCAAGCCCTTCTAGGACATTCTGAAATTGGCCAACCATGGTCTGCGGTTGAAAATGGCCAAGCACTTTTTGAAATATGACGGTACCAATAATCGAGATCACCGTCGTAGTCTTCTAACACCTGTGACTTCTTTATATACATGTGTCATTTTTTCCAGTGTTAGACCAAAGTCTTCAATGAGGTTTGTAGCAATAATTGTTTGTATGGCAAATGCAGTATCCCACAACTGACTACCATTATAACCCTGCATTTTTCAAATCAAACTAAAGATCATAGCAGATTTCGAATATCTATTTTTAGTGAAAAACAAGATTACAAGTTTTATAAACCAAAATAACATAGTTACTCCAAAACAAGCAAGTTCACAAAACTAAACACGGTTTTTCATTTGAACAACAAGTATGAAGAACATCTGGCAGAAGGTAAATATGTAACACAAAGTTTGATTTTAATCAAACTTTGACCACAATTTCACGACAATTTTGAAACATATAAAAATAGCACATAGACCTAGAACTTTCAAGGAACAAGAACTCAAAACGGAAAAGATTGTGAAATTCATACAGTAGACATCACAACTCACTACCCTTACATGACAATCTACTCTCACACAATACTCGAACTAATAGGTAAACGACCCAACATATGTTGAAACCCTAGATCGATATGAGAAAGAGACAACAAGAAAAAAATGAGTGTAACCGTAATAGAAGATGCTATCCAAATCTATAACAAACTTTTATTTCTTAACCAACCTTACATACAGAATCCAATTGACTTTACATTTGTAGAACTCTCAAGATCAAACTATCTATATGATAGTCTGATGCCAACCACAAGTCAGATCTAACATATTACAGTTTCAACTAACAAGAAATAGAACAAATCATAGACCTATGGCTAATGAGAGAAAACCAAAAAAACAATTTGATCAAGTTACGTACGTCACTGTGATGATCTGTAACAATAGACATGATAGATTCGGTTTTCACAATAAAAATGAGGAAGATGAAACCCCTAAGACAGACTTCCGGAAACAACAATCACACAAACTCCACTTATTTAAAAAATAACATGAACTGTAGTAGACTTGATCACATTATTACAAACATATGTGAAGCAACCAAAACAACTAAAGAAACAGTAAAAATCACAAGTTTCTTTGAAAACCATCACATGGAAAAGTGAATTAAAAAAAAACAGAGAGTCACAAAACTCCAACAGACTCATAACATCGTATGGAAAAGTGAATTAAAAAAAATCATTTTGTAAAGTACTTAAAGACTCACTTGATTTAACAAAAAACTTTTACGACTTTACAAGTGCATGAATCACAAAATTTAATACCAATATCAGATACATATGTGATAAAACAAAGTCACGCGACTTTAAAATTTCAGAACCACATCTAAAATACAAAAAAGGGCAAAACATGTGAAGAACATAAAGATCCATTTGCTTTTATCAAAGCCTTTTACAACTTACAACATCAAGTGTAAAGAACATAAAGACTCATTCGATTTTGTCAAACAGCTTTTACAACTTCACTACATTTGAACCACAAAATTGAAACACATGATTCAAAACAAATCAGATAAAATGAGAATTACACAATTCAACTTCAGATGACAATTAACACCTTCTAATTGTAATGATAAATCATACGATTTTGCAACTAGAAAAAGACATCTCACAAAGGAGCGAACAAGACTGTCACAAACATTCAAGATTCAAGCCTGGTAACAATGCATACACCAGGCTATAATACTCAGCCAAACAAGTTCCAGTTGAACACAAAATCACATGATTTTAAGACTAGAAAATATCTCTTACACAAGAGACAACACAAGGCTATAACACCATTCAAGAAACAACACTACGATCTAACGGGACTAGACTCAACAACACGAAGAATCTACAAACGACCTTAGACCAGTGTGAAAAAAAACAAGCATCACCCAGACCAGTGAAGTAACATCACTACGATCGGCAATGAAGTCTCAAAGAGACGACTAAGAACCAAATAAGATCACCAACACAATGATCCTACACAAACCTCGCTACGGTCGGACTCAAAACATGAAGAATCTAAGACCAGTGAGATAAAGGCAAACACTATCGAAGAACATATCTTCAAGATAGTATTACCTTAACAAGAAAAAACAAACAAAACTCTCACAAGAGAAGACATACAAGGCTGACAAAATGATCAAGAACAATCTTGACAACATTTTAGGAAACATAACATATGGATCAGATACACCATCATGATACGAGTTGATAACTAAAAAACCCATCAAGATACGGTCAAATTCATGATCCACAGAGTTCAACAATCAGCAAAACAAGTCCGATAAAACTAAGACACACATGCGCTACAACAGATAACAATTTCATAGCCAATAATATTTTTTAACTGAATACAAAAGTCACATGACATTGCAAAAGAATCATTCCTCACGAAGAAGAACTAGTATATTCTTGAAAAAATAAAGCTAGTTACAACTGTAAACTTCATAACTCAATAACTAGTCTAAACATTTTAAAACCTTTTTTCCTCATTGCAATTCAAAAACCTTTCGTTTAATTCATCTAAAAATTGGAAATTCCAAAACCAAGTTTGAAATACTTTAAGATGGACAAGTATATGTTGAGTAAACTTATAATCAACATCTTACGTCTACTTTATAAAGCTCATCATGCTAAATTACACAATGAGAACAAAAACATCCCATGAGATCTTCAATCAAATTTCCACATAACACAAGTATTCAACACACAAAAAAATAGTGTTTAAAACACTTATTAACAAACTATGGACTTTTACCGACAAACACAAAGAATTAACATAATTTCTTTATTTCCAAATGAAGCCAAAAACAAAAAATCCCATACAAACTCACAAAATTAGCCATCAAAGAATAAGGACCAAACAGTAAGCTAGAAATCAGCAGGTAAGATTCACAGAACTTGCAACAAAAAACAACACCAACCACAAAGATGTTTACCAACAAGATAATCATCAACAATTAACAGAGATCTCATAAAAAACAACAGATTCAATGCGAATCTGTTTAATCAACACATTGAAAATCCTAATCACATAAATGAAGAGAAAGAATGATAACCAGGCAAAATAAAAACCAGCAAAACTGTGCCAGGGGCCAGATGGTAGGTTCACCACTCTATGGTGCCTACCTAAGTCTTTGCACATATGCCAACTCTACACTTACAAATCACCCCTAGTAACCAAAAGTAATGAACAAACAGCAGATCAAGACAAAGTCAATCAAGACACAAGTAACATAGAACCGTAACTAATCACAACAAACAAGAAGCAATCAGAACATGAATCAAACAAAAAAATAAACAAGAATGCAACAGGATGCACCCTTCCTGTGTCCCAAATTCATAAAACCGGTCCAACTACCCCGGCAACAGAATGCCTAAACGCAAGAATTAAAAAACATAAAATAAATCAAGGAATGATCTCACCAGAAAAGCAAACCAAAGCTAGGGTTTCTCCAACTACCCCGATTTATACTCCCAACAGATCCAATAATCGAACAAGAACAGGGCACCAACCATCTTATCAGTCTAATCAAGATCAGTTGTGTCAAATTTCTCAACCTTCGGCTTTGACATAGTATCTCTCCCATTTATAACACATCCAGATCGTGTAGACATATCTGGATTTCTAAACGATCTCACACCACAGGGTGCAGAACCTCTTAAAGAATCTCCACTGCTTCTAGTCGTTATGTTCATCACAGGTGCACTATCATTTAATGTGCCTACTTTAATTCGCTGAAGCCTCTTTGGAAAAACAAATCCTTCCTTCCCCATATCACTCCAATTTCGTCACCGGAACCCTCTGTCTTCTCGTACTTCACCAAAATCATGCAATCAAAACAGATTAACAGAAAACACGCATAGAAAACCGCAACAACAACAAATCTCAACTCCTCAACCCTAAATCACGATCTCAGCCAATAACTCCGACACATTCCCGTACAACAACCACTACACGAAGAGATCGGAAGACTCACCGCTTAAACTCTATATAACCTCCAATAACCGCACAAAAGTAGTTGTAACCGTTTCTTCAACAGCAATTGCTGAAAATAACTCGTGCGGATAGAGCTCCGGTTGTTAGTATCAACAGTGAACCGGTTACCGGCGATCACAGGTAAGTGTCCGGCCGGTGAATAGAGGTTAGAGAGAGAGAGAGAAGAGAGAGGAACAGTGTTGTGGCTATGGGGGTTTCAAACTTGTATGGTAAGAATAAAGAATCTGCTAGCAAGGGTTTCAAATTTGTAAACCCTAGATCACAAGATAATCACAGCGGAAGAACAGGAGAATCATTCTCTACTACAGACAAGAGCCTTGAGGCTCTGATACCATGTCAAAAACACGGATCAAAGACTCTGATATAATAAACTCGACAATAAAAAAACTGTACAGACGAACAACCACTCCTTACAAGCAGATCATCAACTAGATGACCTGCATACACTATCTACATGATCTAAATGACTGACACACAATCTCAACAAGAGATCGTCAACAAAAGACCTGATAAATGTGTAACCCTAGAGAGAAAGTTATATGGAGAGAACAACTTTTTAGTGAGAGAAAGATATCTCGTAAAATCAATATAACAACTAATGAAGTTAATGTTATATAGTCACAATCTCAACAGATGAAGTCAGAAGCCCATGCGCACAACTGATGAAGCCCAATTAGCAGCAGCCTCTTCTTTAGTCTTTTAAGCCCAAGTTCCAGCAAGCCCAACAACCATCAGACATCCAAACCCGTTACACGTCCAGCCTCATTGATATGTTATAAAATAAAAACAAGCATGATTAAAAAAGAATACAAAACATATTTTCATTAATAATTCATCAGGGAAAATTACAAAAAGAATATAAAACTGAAAAAATACAAACTATTTTTAACAACCCTAATGTTGTATTTTGAACTTGTATTCAAGAAAGTAAATTGTAAATCCTAATCAAACAACTAAATGTTCTTACTGGAAACAATTAACTAAAACGCTAGTCCGTGTAAGTTTTAAAAAGAAATATATAGCATAAAACTAGTTTTGTCATTTAGTAATACTCGTAACTCTATCTAGTTGCAACCTCTTCAATTGTCGACAATAGTGATGACTTCTCTTGTGGTCCGAATTTATATACCATCCTTTGTTCTATGTGCGAATACCAATTTTTGGACCAGAAAACTTGAACGGAAACTAGATGATCAAGGGGTTCGAACATGGACGGTTGAACTAGGTTGAATTGGACCATAGGTTTTTGTAATGTACCGTTCTAATTAACCAGGTTGAACCAGACGATTTGAAGTTCTTGAACAAGGTTAATGGTTTGCTAAAGGTTTGTAGGCTACATATTTGTAGAGATGAGAGAGATTTGGAATATTCACGGCTGCATATTAATAGAAGATGAGAAACATTTGGATTTATAGATGCGAGACAATTCACATTTATATTTACACTTCGAATAAAATGGGTGGAAATATAAAAATAAAAAGAAAAATTTCACTTACAATGGATTTTACAGTGTATGCTAGCCACTTTAATGTTATTATTTAGTTTCTATTAAATTTAAATAGATTATGTTTCATTACTTTTTATGACTTTAGCATGTGTTATGGTCTATATGAATAATGGTTGAACATTGAACTTGGATATGTTTTGCTGATCAATGTTATTTTTACATTGGTTATAACATTATTTGGGTTTTGATCGAAAACGATACAACCATTTCTCTCTTCGTTAGATATCTGCCATGGTTTGAGACTCCGGAATAACCGTGCTACTCCCACACCATTACTACCATAACTCGATGATTAATATTAAAACTTGAATGATGCATGCTATCATGCTAATTATCTTCACTTCTAATAGCCTTTAAGATTGATAATTTTCCTTATCCCATATTTGAATGTTTTAGGATAAACAAAACAAATGGTGTTTGGGGTTAAGTTTTGAAAATAGATTATGCGTTTTGAATAATCAGAATCAGATAATTAATAATTAACTGTAACAAAACATGATGTTGAAAGATAGTGTTTGGATTTGATTATGTTGCTTAATATCACAATAATCAGATAATATGAGTGTTTGGCAAATATATATTTAAAAAAATAAACAAATGAAAATCCTTTCCTAATGCAAATAATCAATTTTTGGAAAACTGCGTTTTGTTGCAGTAGGGGGGAGCTGCTTTTGGAAAACCGTTTTGTAACTTTTTAAACGCAAATAATCAATTTTTTTTAATTTTTTACCCAGACATTCAAATCTGATTATTTACGATTTCAAAACTCAATAATATAAAAATCTCAGATAAGGGGGTGTTTGGGGTTGAGTTTTGAAAATAGATTATGCGTTTTGAATAATCAGAATCAGATAATTAGCTGTAACAAAACGTGCTGCAGAAATATAGTGTTTGGATTTGATTATGTTGTTTGATATCACAATAATCAGATAATCAACATTGTTTGGATTTGATTATGTTGTTTGATATCACAATAATCTGATAATCAACTATTTGAGTGTTTGGCAAGTATATTTATTTTAAAAAAATAAATAAGTGAAAACGTAAAAAATCAGTTTTTGGATTATCACGTTTTCCTGCAGCAAGGGGTGATCTACTTATGGATTATCACGTTTTGAACTCTACAAAACGTAAAAAATCACTTTTTATTAATTTTTTACCAAACACTCAAAATAGATTTTTTGCGATTTCAAAACACAATAATCAAATAATCAGGTTGAAAACGCAATTCCAAACACCCCCTAAAACTCAACCCCAAACACCCATAGAGTGAAAAACATGTGAATCTTAGATGCTTAAGGTTAATTGTGTCACGTGAATTGAAGATTCAACAATCATGTGTTGACTAGCATGTTTTTTTCCCATGGCCTAGTGACCATGGTACCACTCTAGATTTCTCACCCCTTAGTTTGGTAGTTATAATTTCAAACCAAATAACCAATGCACGAATAAGAAATTATCATCATTTATTGGCTAGGACTAGCCATGTGTTGGTTACTTATCAGGTTTAGAATGGTCTTCTAAAAGTGTCTATTGTTAAAAAAAATAATAATAAAGGAGTCACATTTTTATGCTAAGTACACTAACACAAAACATTTCAATTAAAGTCAAATATCGTATAGCATGGTAGAGCTTGTGCAACTGATGGCTACGAAACTTGACTAGTATTATAAAAAAGATTATTAAATCAACAGAATGAAGATGGAATTACTATTAAATCAAGGATAAAAGGTATAATCAATATAAGAGCAAAACAAAAACATAACTGATAAGTTGTGAATTTAGGATTTCTATATCTTTAAAACTAACCAATGGTGTCTCTGAGAATTCACGTACCCTGTTCGAGCTTGAAAAATGTGCCCATATGCTTTAACGATAAACACTATAATTACGAAAATGACAAAAATTGTAGTATTTGATAAACAATGCAATTATGATAATGACAAAATCATAGTATTCTAATGAGTTACATACCGTAATAACTAATAAGTTAATAGCTAACCGACGAACGGATCTTTTGAGTTCTGAATCTTCTGATCGATGTTCTTGTTCGCGTCTCTGATCGATGCTGCTCTTGTTCATGTCTCTGAATCTTCTGTTCGCAGCAGCCCAGGCCCAACGATTCAGCGAAGTTCTGATGAAGTGATGATGTTTGACTGTTCGTTACTTTGATGAGTTTGTTCGTCTCGTACTTTCAAATTCCAGGGTCCATGAAATTGTCGTTGTGTGTTATAATCTTTATTAAAATCATATTAGTATTGGGCCAATAAACCTAATGTGTAGTGGGCTAAATTATAAACCATCAAAAAGTGTATGATAATGGACCTATATTGGAATTGGTATGTGTTTACAATTTTTTTAAATAACATATATATATATATATATATATATATCAATTTAAAAAAAAAAAACTCGTGCCCCTCGAAATCACGGGCCTTATGCGGAAGTCCTCCCCGCACACCATCATAGCCGGCTGGTGTGCGTGAAGCGTGATATGATTTTATTAATATTTTAAGTCTGTTTTACGCATTAGTAAAGTTTTAAATTTATAAAACACGATATTGTACTAACACTAAACACACACTATGACAAGTGCACCCATCGCGAGCGTAGTATAGTGTTGGTAAGATACCGAGGTCGTCCAAGGACACAAGAGCTTTTAATACCGGTTTATCGTCAACGTCTAATCGATCTAGATTTTTTATAAAAGTTTTTAAACATGAAAATAAATCTGAAAATTAAAAAGATAAATAAATGAAAGACAAATAGACAAGATAGAATCACTTGGATCCAATTCATCTTTAATGTACCCTTTGATGATTTTCGCACTTTCGAACTTTTTAAAAGATTATCTTAGTTATAGTAGTAAACCCCTCTTTTGAAGGTGACGTTACCCTCAACCCAGTGGTTTGAGTCAGCAGGGATACATTCCCAAAGGGTCGGAATATTGAAAGATAATTAAATAAGTTTTAAAGCGAAAAGTGGTAGGCCTCTCTTTTGAAGGTGACGTTACCCTCGGCTAAGTGGTTTGAGTCAGCAAGGATACAATCCCAAGAAGTCGGTTTAAAGTTTTAATAGTAGTTTACATATGTGGGGTTCGAGCTATTCGCACCTCCGCCATCCAATACCTTTGGGGCATTAAAGGAGGTCCTAGTAAGCTTGATCCAAGTCCTCGCATGATCTATACACTGAATGAGACAAGAACTTTACCAAACCACCCTTCTAACCCCCTTCCAAGTAGTTAACGTGCTTTATATAGACCGTAAAGAAACGAATGAGCAAATCAATGACATCATGAAGAAATGGTAAAGAAAATTCACTTTAAACATAAGTAACCAGTCATTAAAGTCATAATTCATACCCAATTAAAAAGTGTCGAAAGATTAAAAATCAAAAGTAGTACATTATAGACTTGTCTTCACCAAGTGATGTAAGAGATTAGCCAATCATGGCCTTTTATTGACAAGAACTCTTACTATCAATCTTGGATCCCGAGACTACTACACACTATAAAGACGAAAGATGGATGATGGTGGTGGGTGTTGGTGTTGTAGTGGTGGCAAAGTGAGAGAGAAGTGGTTTGCCAAGAGATGCCTTTGAAGTGAACCAAGCACCCCTATTTATAGTCAGAACAGTACCCCAGCCACGGCCCCGTGTCCAGTGGGCACGGCCCGTGGCCAGCTTCTTCTCTTCTTTCATTAATTGCAGCTGTCAACAGAGGGCCCCACACGACCCCGTGGCTTCTGGACACGGCCCCGTGGTCAACTCTTTGCTGTACTATCAAGATTCTGCAAATCTGAGAGTTGACCACGCCCCATGGTGAGTTGGGCACGGCCCGATGGTGGGCGTAGAAGCTTTTGTAGGTTTTGTCTTGATGTGTAAGGTCTGACCATGGCCCATGCCTGGCTGGGCACGGCCCCGTGGTCAGCTTCTGTTTTCTTGTTTTTGTCTTAGGAGATGCTGCCGAGGGGTCGGGCATGTCACGTTATTGCTTCTTCTTGTATTTTTGTTGGTTTTTGGCTGCTTATTTGTCCCTTTTATTCTTTTAAGCTCATTTGGTCCTATAAATTCAAAAGGAAGAAAGAAATGTGTTTTTTCCAACATTAGTACTAAAAAGGGTTGGTTTTATACCTTTATTGATGTAATTTATATGTTGCATTTTGTACACATCAAATACCCCCACACTTGAATCTTTGCTTGTCCTCAAGCAAAACTCTTTAAATGTGGCTTACACGCCCAAATGGAATAGGTAGAGAAGAAGTTTTTGTGGCTTATCTTGAGTTTCGGGAATCCAAGATCTTTATTTAACATTGTTTTTATTTTATTTACAATTCTATTCGTCATGATTTATTTAGAAAAACTTGTTAAGAAAAACAAAGGATCTTTATCAACTGCAACTATCGATGTCGAGATTGTTTTGTTGATTCAGCTATAAAAAATTGTTGCTTTGGAAGAGATATGTTAAAACAAAAAGAGTATGGCAGGAAGAAGGTTTAGGATCTACTTCGGCAGAAAGCTCTTTGGATAGAATCCGTGAAAATAGAATCCTGTGATTGGACTCCGGCGTGAGAAGAAGTAAGGGGTTTTCAGGAGTTAATAAGCTTATGAGAATAAGATAGTACAATTTTAGAGAGAGAGAGGGAGAGAGTAATGGGTGGAGTACCTTTTGAGTTGTGAGGAGACTCCTTTATATAGCAGAGTTCTCAGCCTTGGGAAGCTTCCTTGACAGCTCATCTTCTATAAGGGGCAAGTCTTATCCTCTAAGGTGTTGCTTGTGTGGATGGCCTTCCCTCTTTGGTGAAGGTCTGAATTGTGAGCCTCAATGTTACTTTTACACATTTTGGTTAAAGTCCCATCAGTTTGCTTTGGAACCTCGAGACTTGTTGAGTATACAGTAAATGAGCTTCCAGCTCTACTGAGTGGGAGCTTTTGGGCACCCACGTCATTATCCCCCCGAGTCATAAGTATCTATGGTGTAAGCATAGGTACTTATGACTCAATGATTTCTCTGTCTAGAGGCTTAACTGATTTGGAGTATGTGCCTTAAATTTTTTAGTCTTTCAAACAGAGGTATTTTGGATCATGCGAAGGAGCTATAAACCCCTTTATCTAGTTTATCGTTGTGGGATATTTACTATGGCAGCTTCGATGATTGTGTTAGAAGTTGTTAGATAAATATGGGGAAGCTAGCAACTAGGAGCAATTTTCCACCTGGTTTTGTAGCCAGAAGCTTGTAGCTATGAGCTACTAGCATGGAGTTATTCAGGTGTGAAAAGTGTTTTTTAAAAGTTCCTATGTTTTGTCCTTGTAGCTTTTGTACCTTCGTTGTCCTTATCTACACATACCACTTGCATGTGCAAGTTGCATTGGACGATTGTGTAGGATCGTGATCTGACCTGAATTAGTCGTTCAGAGGAGCTTTACTCTGTTTCAGGTGCGGAAAACAAGAAACAAAGCTAGAAACAGCTGATTCTTCACTTTAACTACTGATTGTATTGATTGGAACGCAATTACACTCAGTCTTCACACCGGCAGCAATTCGGCATGGAAATCGTACAACTCTTCTACTGATTTCGCTCAAGAACACATATATATACTGATGTGATTTCGCCCCAACATACACAGGGCATCAGGAGCGAAATCAGCTGATGTGATTTCGCTCGAAATCACCTGACTGACACTATGAGCGAAATCAGCATGCTAAACTCTATACTCTTCCTATTTTCTCGTAAAACGTGCCCTAATCTATACAATGCAATCTAAGACTCGATATAAGACGAAGTCGACAGATGTAGTGCACCAACAGACTCCCCCTCAGATGTTGACGAGTCGTCCATCGAGTCTTTGACAATATCATGTCTTCACTTCTTCGGTCTTGATCAGTCTCTGGGCTTCTCTCTCTCTATCTTTCATCAACATACTCCCCTTTAGCAATTTCTACTTGAATATCTTCAGACTCCCCCTCTCGATTTGCTGGCATTTCTTTGTTCTTCAACAACATCTGCTTCAGGATCTTTGTCTGACTTTCACAAGTCCAAGATTGTTTCCTGGATTTAACTTTGTCCACATAATCGAAATCTGGCTCACTTAACATATAAGTTGTTAGGCCCTGAAGTGTGAGACTGACGCATCAAATTAACACAACGGGTTATGGTTACGAACTGGGCTTTACCGGGTTAGTTTATATTAGGTTGTGGACCTTTATAGGTCATTTGGGACAAGCTTTAGGCCATGTGGGCCAAGCAGGTCCAAGGGGAGCCCATGTAGGGAAGTGGGCTTGACTTGGTATATAAACAAGTTTTCTACTTGTTTTAGGGTTTGAACTGTTAGAACTTTATTGTTACAGATTTCCTAGAGAGAGAGCTAGAGAATTCGATTTGGTTGTGAACACTTGTACCAGACGGTTTTGCTTTTCAAGTAATAGAATCGTGTGCAAGTGTTTAAAGGTGATTCGGTTTTGTTCTTGCTTTTCATATTTTTCGATTTATCTTGAATCATCTTGTGATTGGATTCCGCACTCTCACAAGATTAGGTTTGATATCATTGAAAGATCCGGTTTACGGGACTTACAAGTGGTATCAGAGCCTTTAGAACCTGTTTCTAGGCTCGGTTTGATATCAAAATATTCAAGATATTCGTTGTTTTTGGTTTGGTGTTCTTCGCGTTCTTCGGTGTTCTTCATTGTGTTCATCCGAATTTTATTGAAAATTCCTATATTTTGGATTTTGATTTGTTTTGAAAGTTGTTACTAGACAAACGATTTTTTTAAATCTTTTTAATATTCGGTATTATCTTTCCAAGCTTATCAAAATCCCAAATTTTCGAAATTGATATTTGACTTTGGAAAGTTTCAACTGGTCTCGGTCCCATCATCTCCACGATCTCGGGATTCTGGTTTTCCAACTTTCATTATCAGAAAGCTAATTCCAAGTCGCAACCTCCAAGGTCTCGACTCATCATTCTTGTGTCGCAACAAATCTGCAAGATCTCGAGTCCTCTTATTCAAGTCGCAACCGAATTCAAGTCGCTACCTGCATCTGTCATCACCTTCAGCAGGTTTCGAGTCCTTCTTCTCCACCGACAACGAGTCGCAACCGACATCAATTCTGAGGTCTCGACTCCAACTGTTATCACCATTGTCTCGACTCATCAAGTATCGATATCTTCACTGGTCTCGACACAACTCACTGCCGTTCTCGACTCATCAACATTCCAGTCGCAACCATTGTCTCGACTCGCACCGTATCCGACTCGCAATCTCGAGTCGCAACCGCGGTTTCTACTTGCAACTCAGTTTCGACATCATCTGCTGGTTATCATCGTTCACCATCTTCATCCTTCACGGTCTCGAGTACGAAAGCATATCCTTCACGGTCTCGATTCCCTTCGATCAACAGGTCTGCTTCCGACTCGCAACGTCTACATCTTTACATCTACCAACGTCTGACTCGCAATCATCTTTTGTGGTTTCGACATTACAGCATCTTGAGTCGCAACCGTCGTTCCGAGTCGCAACCGTCAAAACCTGCAACTCATCAACTCCGGTCTCGAGTCACTCTCTGACTCGCAACCACGGTTCCGAGTCCAACCGTTTCGACTCGCAACCATTGATTTCGAGTTCCTGTCGCAATCTCAGCCTCTCGTTCCATCATCATCTCTGCAACTATCTTCTTCCCGTCTCCGACAAACTTTTCCGATCACTCACCTCTGATCGTACATCATTCACCACCTTTGTCCGCCGTCATCATTCTCCGTTCTTCGTTCATCTTCGTCTCCGTTCATACTCCAACCACCGTAGTCTCACAACCGTTCACCTTCATCGTCTTGCTCGTCTATAGATTTGGCGGTTACAGATTGATATTAGAGTTCCGTTGGGTCTTTTTTGTAACGAAGAAGAACAGTTGGTTCTTTTTGTTTGAATTAGTTTTTAATTTTAGTAATAATAATTATAATAATCATAACATAATCATTTAGTAATTATTACATGATCATTGATTTTTAATAATAATAATAATAAATAGTTTTCTTATATATTAATTAAAAAAATTAATAAATAAAAAAAGGGTTGTTTGGTGGTGAATTCGGTTTGACAGGCTTTGAGGTGCGGTTCAGAAAGGGGGCTCGATTCGCGTGCAAAGGGTTTTGAGTGAGCGAGTACACGAGTTCTTGTTTGGTTTGTGTTTTGAGGAGAAGAACAAACGTATCAACCACCCGCTGAAATCATGGCATTAGTTTTTCACAAACCCGTGGTTCAAGAAATGACTGTTGAAGATACACTTTCGGTTTTCTGTACTCCTGAGTGTAGACAAAGAGTTGAAGTTTATAGAATACACAACGCTGAGCTAATTCAAGATTATCAGAATATCAAAAATAAAAACTTTTCTTTATCAAAAAACGAAAAACTTTATAAAGAAAAGATTGAAGCTCAGCGAAAAGACATCATCAAACTAAAGGATGATGTGAGTGTAAAAACAGCTCATTTCCTAGAAGCTCAAGAAAAGGTATGCATTTTAACTAAGGAACTGGAAGATATTAGAAACAGATATCAAATTAATGAACTTAATATCAAGAAGTTTGAGTCTTCCAGTAAACTAGTTAAAAACCTATGTGATCAACAACTCGCATACAAAGAAAAGAAAGGGCGTGGTTTGGGTTACAATCAGACTCCTCCTCCGTATAATGATAATTACACTTATCTACCAATGACTGAGGAGGAGATGATGAACGAGAGTAAAATGACTTATGGTTCGAAAAACAACAAGTCGTTTGTTCATGACAGACATGTTGAGCCACAAAAGTCTACTCCATTGAATTTTGTTCCCAAAGGCACAATTGATCCTAATGTTTCATCTTCATGTGCAGATGATAGCTCTGAAGTAAAGTGTGGTGATGTTCATGGGAGTGAACCGGTCATTATTTCAAATGTTTCTGAATCATATTTTGAACCATATTCTGAACCAACTGAGTCTGACATTGCTTTTACTCGTTCTTTGTTTGCGTCGTTTTCAGCTTATGTTTCGTCTTGTGAGCCTGTTGTTTTGGGCAAAACTGATAATGTTTGTGTTGATAATTTGAACAATAAGTGTGGTGATGATTGTTTTTCAGCTAATGTGTGTGATCCTAACGTTTCTAATGTTTCAGTTCATGAAAGTGTTACAGGTGAGGTCCCTCAGGACGCATTCAGTGAAACCACTGAAACGACTTCTCAAGAAAATCAAGAGTATCCTGATTCTTCTTCTGAATCTGTCTCAGTGGGTGTCCCTAATGTTGAATCGAGTGGGACCCCATTGGAAACAGTAGCTGAAAGTAAACCACAAGTAGATTCACATGATACGTGTGTTGATGAAACATGTGTTGATGAAACTTCTACATCTTCTGAAATTAAAACTGAACCAGATTTTTCAAAAGAAGAAGCGGTCACATTAACTGAAAAGTCACAAGAAAATGTTTCTAAAAGGGAAATTAAAACAGAAACTGAATCGTCTTTTCAAAATGATCCTGTTGAAATTATAAAAGACGAAAAACATCATCCGTCTGAATCTCATGATTGTGCTAGTTCTGATCAACAGGTACAGAAGAACTCAGAAAAGGCACATGGAACACAGGCAACGCAAGCTCGGTCATCTAGACCCACCAAATTAGCTACTGCTGCTAGCTGTCAGAATATCCACACATTGAAACGACAGACATGTTTCAACTGTGGAATTCCTGGACACATTGCTAGAAATTGTGTTCATCGTCCAAAAGTGCAACGAAATGCCAACACTCACTCGTGTGCTGATGTTTGTGAGCCGGTTCACAACAAGCGGAATGAGTCAAAACAAGCAGATCAAAGTCGGGGGTATGCGAAGTCTGCTTATCAAGGACAATCACGATCTCATAAGGCTCGTGACAAGGTGATTGAAAGCTCCAATAAGGGAGAAAAGAGGAAAAATGGTGCTCAGAGCAACAAGACTTCTGCAAACAACAAATACAAGCACCCCAATTTGTCTTCGTCTAAGAGAAATGTGCAGGCACATCCAGCGCAAAAAGGACCGGTTTGTCCTTCAGGACCTGCTAGAGCGAATCAAGCGGCTCAAAACGTCTTTCCGGTGAAAAGACAAACTTGCTACAACTGTGGCATTGCGGGTCACATTGCAAGAAACTGCACTAATCGTCCCTACGTACTCTATTATATGCAAAATCAGAGGGTTACATCAAAGGATAACTACCATTCCAAGCCGATGAAGGTATCTTCACCTAAGGCAATGAAGAATGTGAATCCCACGGTTAAACCTTCTGATGGGGATTGGAACGCTGCCAAAAACAAACGCAAAGCTGTTCAGGAACAAAAACAAAAATTTGTTTCCAAAACTAACAAACCTGAAACAGCTAAAGTTGCTCAACTGAAGGCAACAAATACGTTTGTTAAACCGAAACAAATATGGAAACCTAAATTTAAAGCATCAACGTCTCCAATCCTTGAGACAAAAGGGAACTTGTGTTTGAAAGAAGTGTCTTACTTTGATGCTTCAGGAAATCCCAGGACCACGATGGCCTGGGTACCCATGTCTTACTAATCTCCTTACTTTTCAGGAACAACCAAGGAGGAGCTGTTGACAATCTCTGGAATGTTGATAGCGGTTGTTCCAGAGATAAAACGGGTAACATTTCACTGTTGCAAAAAGTTCAAATTTTTTTTACAGATGATGTGTTTCCTTTGGAGGAGATAAACGAAGTAAGAAATGATCAGCAAAAGGTACCGTTTAAATTCAGTACTTTGATTTGAATTTGATTAGTCTTCAATCTGATGATAGAACGGTTAAACAAAAATATTTTTCTCTCTTTTTCTTAGTTTATAACTTTGTATATAAAGTGTCCTTTCTCTAAATGGTAAATTTGCGCAAAAATCCAAGATTTATGCACAAATTTAGGGGGAGAGAGAGACATATATAGAGTTTAGGGGGAGAAAACTCAGAAAAGAAAAATACAAAAAGAGTTTGCTGTATATATGTATTGCGTTGATAGGGGGAGAAAATGAGAAAAATACAAAAACATTAGAAAAATGAAAAAGTCAAAAAGAAAAATTGCATGATATGGGAAGTGAAATAAATGTTCGTGTTAAAGGGTTTTGACTAACACATGTAAGGTGCCATAGCTGAAAAGACTAGGATCTACTGCGATATGTCGATAGGCTTGACGCTCAACATGATAAAAGATACTGAGTGATATAAACATAACGAACTATGTATCATGTGGGTAACATACCAACGGCGTATGATTTTATGGTCTTAAATCCGGCGTTGATAGATAGCCAACATCTGAGGTTTCGGGTCTTTATATTGTTGAATCATCCGAGGATATTTTGGTTGTCCTTCTGCTTAGAACTAAAATTGTACATGACCCCAGGAAAGAAAGTCACTTGGAATTAGCACATTTCTATTTGAATGTCTGTATGTTTTCCCGATACACACAATTTTGATCTGATTCTGAAATCTTCTCTGAAAAAGTCATGTACCTCCTCTGCTGCATCCAGATAAATGCTGACCTGGAGGTGCTAGGCAACGACAGCTTCTGCTGCATCCAGATACATGCTGACCTAGCTGTACGTTGTCGCACTATAGATCTAAACACCCGAAAGAGGCCCTCTAGTGCCCAAAAGAAACCCCAAGAAACCTATATCAAACTGAGAAAATCTCATTTGATTTGTATATTATATCATCTCTGCAAAAGATCTATTCTGTTCTCTTCTCAATCTAATTCCCAGTTAAGATTTCAGAAATCTGGATTGGACTTGTGAAATATGTGGTAGGGAAGATACTTGCATGATAGAGTGTGCTGTTTATATTTCCAGGATTTGATTAGTATTTATTTGGGTGTTCATTGTTAAGAAATCAAAACATGATAAAACAGATTATATGCAGACCTAGACACAGTCATGATATCTTAAAGGATGACATCAGTATACTCACCTGCTACGATGAATCGTTGTGCTTACCTTGATCGCGGGGTTATGCCTTGGAATGGGACACACGGGTATAATAGTATAATATTACCTTAAACATATCACGAAGTTGAAAAATTGAAAGTTGAGCGTTAAAGTTTAAGTGGACAAACATATTGGCAATCGCATAGACCAGTCTGATTAGGCTCGTACTGAAAAGTGTTCCTTAGTCTGCCTGAGAACGAGTTTTGATCCCATTGCAATTGTAATTGTATATTATGGTAGTTGTTTATATTTTGAATTTTTATTTGTTTTAGTTCTTAAAAATTAAAAATTAAAAAAAAAAATAGAAAAATTCAAAAAATACAAAAATAGTGTGTTTATTTGTTTCTCTTAAAATTAAAAATGTAACCGTCCTTGAAGATTTGACTGATCATCAAAAGTTAAAAGAATTTAAATTGTGAAATTTCATGTACCTAGTGTTCATGTGGTACTCTCCCTGTTGCATAAGAAATGTTTGCTTATGAGTTTGTGAGCATATGCAGAACTTGATTTCAATCAAGAACAGGGGTTGATGAAGAATGAGATGCTGTTAGTTGCTGAAGAAGCCCAAAGCGTCACAACAACAAGATGTACCTGAGTCAGAAGAATCGGATACGAGACGCCGTCTGACAGTGAAAGTACATTTGAAGAAGTACCATGAACCTGCTTGAAAGACAAAGACTGAAGAAGAAAAGAGCTGCTGAGAATCCTCCTCTCACATTCTTTTTGACATGATTTTCAAGCAAATGCTGATCAAGATCCTGATATGAAGCTAACCAAAATCTGAAGAAAGAGACCCAGTGCTGAGAGTTCAGAAGTCAAGAACTTCCACAACATCTGCAGCATAGCATCAACCATAGATTTCGTTGAAGACGTTGCTGAATTCAAGTTATGAAGACAATTTGATGGCATCAGTCTAGGGGGAGATTGTTAGGCCCTGAAGTGTGAGACTGACGCATCAAATTAACACAACGGGTTATGGTTACGAACTGGGCTTTACCGGGTTAGTTTATATTAGGTTGTGGACCTTTATAGGTCATTTGGGACAAGCTTTAGGCCATGTGGGCCAAGCAGGTCCAAGGGGAGCCCATGTAGGGAAGTGGGCTTGACTTGGTATATAAACAAGTTTTCTACTTGTTATAGGGTTTGAACTGTTGGAACTTTATTGTTACAGATTTCCTAGAGAGAGAGCTAGAGAATTCGATTTGGTTGTGAACACTTGTACCAGACGGTTTTGCTTTTCAAGTAATAGAATCGTGTGCAAGTGTTTAAAGGTGATTCGGTTTTGTTCTTGCTTTTCATATTTTTCGATTTATCTTGAATCATCTTGTGATTAGATTCCGCACTCTCACAAGATTAGGTTTGATATCATTGAAAGATCCGGTTTACGGGACTTACATAAGCTTTTCAGGATCGATCAGCCTGGCTCTTAAGAAGATTGTACCAAGATCGTTACTTGGCTCTCGTTCTGCTTACGATAGATAGCCTGACTCATACTTTGTCTTCAAAGTCTACAGGAATCAGAAACCTGGTTTTCTTCAATCAGAGTCCTCAGGTGTCGTAACCTGGCTATCGTTCAGCTTAGATCTCAGGATTGAATTAACCTGGTTCACCTTGACCTGCATAAACTCTACCTCAAAGTAAGATTTACATTTAACAATTTGAGAATAAACGTATGCACCAACAACAACTCCCTCTCATAAAACATTTCTCTATGATGAACCAATTGTTGATTTAAAAACACATATGATGTTCAAGACACACTCCCCCTCACAACAATGTCATCATGTTTAGCACTCGGAATTTTGAAAATTAGCTTTCCAACATCAGTTGTCGAAAATCTTTTTGACTTTTTCAAAAGTTTATGCTAAAACACACACAAAATCTTTTTGGATTTTCTTGAAAGAAAGTAACTGACACAAATTGTAGAATCAAGAAAATACAGAAATGAAATATTTACAAACAATATTTTTGTGAGTTTGTGTAAGAGGATCATATCAGTTTTTGAGACATGTCTCTAACACCGTTAAGCTGCGATTTCATTTTAAGTTCTAAACAATTCACTTAGATTGTCAGTATATTTGTCCTCTTAAATTTTCACACAAACTTCAAATTGATCCGAGATACGATGTTAATGTCTTAAACACTTGAACTTATTCGTGTGTCCCACTACTTGAATATACTCCCGTATCCAGATCCCAATATTCAGTCTTACAGGTGAGTATACCACAAATGATATCTGTCAGGGGATTAATTGCGAGGGCCGTGAGAGCTCAGGTCGATACTTCCGTATACGCAAAGAGATGACGGCTTCGACTTTTTGGTGTGTCCCCTTTAGAGGATCTTTTTTATTTCAACAGCAGCGACTATCAATTTTATTGTTTCATCAGCTTGCTGAGGGCGATGCTGTGTTTCAAGCATTTGCGGAAAGCATTATCCGGGGACTAGGTCAGAACTTCCATTCAGCAGAATCCTGGGATAATACCCAAGATATCACTGAGCATAAAGACCTAGTATCTCAGAATAAGGGACCTTTCAAACAAGATTTCAGGGGTTACCTATATATTCAAGATGTTGTTACCCACAGAATAATCAAGTTCGAATTTTTAGGTTTATATCTCATCATAATTTACTAAGTGTGTAAAAACCTACTGACACATCCCTAGTGAGATTGTTTATCACCTTTTAACTTTACATTTCTTTAGCATGTTGTGACAGCCTACTGATGTACTATCATTTCCTATTTTCACAACAAAACTCATTTTTGATTTTTATAATGTTTTTGGCTTTTTCAAATTTTCTAATGTTTTTGGCTTTTTCAAATTTTCTAATGTTTTTGGATTTTCTGAAAATTTCTATACCCCCCCTAAAATGCAAACACATTTCAAATGAAATTTGAAAACAAGACTAGACTCTTGACCCAATTGTAAACACAGAAAGCAAAATAAACTATACAGAAACTTGACAACCGACATCGAATCGCATCAATTCGCCATTCGCTAGGCATAAACAATCAGAACTCCCCCTTTCAACAAACTATTTTCTCATTTAGGTTTCAAAACACTTAAGTTTGTTTTAATCAAAAAGATCTTCCAGGAAAATAAGTTTGTTTTTACCACTTGTAGGATCCTCAATAATTGATATGGGGTTATGGTTCATCATCTTGTTCATCAATCACATATGTAGTAAATCAAGTACAACTTAATGTCCCTGATTTACCATTTGCAGTTCCGCAACCTCTGTACCACTTGTAAAAATACACACAATACTAACTGTAGGACTATTACGTCTACATAACCATTTTACCAATTGTAAGGTTAATCAAGAAGATGCCGATTCCTGCTTCTCACTTACCAACCTTGAAGCTCCGGCGTAGTCCTTTAATCTGTAAAAATTTCAACACATTTTCAATCTAGGTTGAATGACTACTTCACAAGCACACTTTTACAAGAATGATGCCGATTCCTGATCCACAATACAAACTTGGGATCTCCGGCGTAGTCCTAAGACTTCAAGGAAAACAAACTTCCATCCAAGTCTTTTCAGACTTGATGGTTTTCAATTCTTGTGCAGTAGGGTTATACGTTGCCTTTTTAGTTGCATAAAGATCTTTAACCCCCTTTGCTTTCCCATTCAACATTTTCCCAAAAATTTTCTTAACATTCCCATTGAATGTTTTCTCGACATCAAACTTAGTTTTCTCGGTGTAAAACTGATTCGAGATTTCAACTTTACCAACTTTCTGTTTAATCTCTTCAAACTTCAGTGATGGAAACTCTTCATCATTCACTGAAATTTTTACCTCAACTTGTGGCTTTTCTGGCTTTGAGGAACCAGATTCATCGCCGACTTTCTCTTCAACCTTTTTAACAACCCACACTTGGTTATCTATCTCTTTCTTTTTGTAAAAATTCTTTTTAGAACACTCACCAATCTCATAAGTCGAATTTTCAAAAATTTTAAATTTCTCGATTGGTGGTTCTACATCAACAACTTTTTCTTTCAATTTCTTAGAAACTCCCTGTTTTGTCTTGACATTTTTCGGACAGTTCCATACAATGTGACCAGCTTCATTGCACTTGTAACAGGTTCGAGTCTCTCTTGAATGCAACACTCCAGTTCCATTCTTCTTCTTTTCAGCAAGAAACTCCTGATTTGATTGTCTCCAGAACGGTTTCTTCTGTTCCTCTTTTGCATTTCCACCTGACACAAATTCTGTTTTTATTTTAGAATTTTTCATATTTTTATGATTTTCTGGTGGAATAAATCCTAAACCTTTCTTTTTGTAGCTACGATTTTGGTTAGGTTTCTTTTGAAAACCAGGACCAGAATTGTAACCCTTTTTCTTGTTTAGACGTTGTTGAACTCTTGAAGTGTATTTTTTAGGTTTTCCAGTAAGATTTAAATCTTTTATTTCAGAAATATTAATTTCTGTCATTTTGAAAACCTTTTTGATCATGTCAAAATGAACACTTCTTATTGGAAACTCTTTGTCAGAGTATAATTTGTCCGAATCATTTAAAGGGTATGCGACTTCAAATGTTTCATCATCTAAATTTTCTTTTGATAACAAAAATTCTTTACTATAAGACCGTTTAACCGACGACTTTGGACTGTTGACTGACGAATTTGACTCTCCAGACTCAGACTTTGACTCGGACTCCTCATCAGTATCCAACACCTGATCGACCACCTTTTTTATTAATTCAGACTCATGATCAGTGTCAGACGAGGTAAACATGACGTCAATGTTTTCTTGTAACTCATCAGTTGTGTCGGTTTTTAGCTTTATATTGACTGCTTTTTCAAGTCGCTCCTCATTTGGTTTTCTAGGAGAATACCCTTCCCAAATCGGAGGCGGACACTTATGATAGCTAACAGTCGGTTTCTTACCACTATCTTTCTTCTTTGGCTTGTCATCTTGAAAAGCTTCCATACCTGCAACAGTTGGATAAATTCTATCAATGAGATAATCAGAACTAGAATAACTTTGCAATAAATGTCTAATTCTCTCATTCTCAATTTTCTCTGTCTCCAACTCTTGCTTCCATTTAGCACTCTCTTCGATGTAAAAATTGATAGCTTTTTGCTTTGTCATCATAACAGCATTCATCATCGTTAGTGCTTGTTCTCTTTCTGAATTTGTCTTTTGGAGACCAGTTACTATTTTGTTCAAGACATCATAAGATTCTTTCACATAGTTGAGATTGAACAGCAACTGCTCCTTCTTCTTTTCATACTCAGCAATTATCTCATTCTTTGTTGCACATTCTTTGCAATCTTCAAGACAATTTTCGCAAGGCTTGACAACTTTAACAATCTTTTCAACTTCGATTTTTTTTCACTATTTCAACCACTTTTTCTGTCTCATTCACCTTCTCAGCTTCAGCAATCTCCTCAGCAACACTTTCAACTTTCTCATTCTGAACAACATCTTCAGTATTCCTTTGTTGTTGTTCTTTAGCAACCCATTTCTCTTTTAACTTCTCCATGCGATCTGCAAAATAGAAATGAAAACTTTCAGGAGACAGATGAGCTTTAGCAATATTGATATGTTTTTCTTCCTCATCATCACTGCTATCATCTGAAGGTGATTGATCAACCTGTACAGATTTTTCAGAACTAGTATCTGATAAACCAGAATCAGATGGTGTTTGATCAAAGACAACTTCTTTTTCTGAACTAACATCATTTTGAACACTCTCATCAGAACTCTGTGAACTTTCATCAGCACTTAATGAGCTTTCATCAGAAACAACAGACTCTTCATCCACACTCTTTACAGTCTCACCAATAGACTTCATCCACGTGGCAAACATGTCTGGTTCTCTGACAATTTTAGCGATGAAAGCTTTGAATTCTCCTTTTTCATCAATAAACATATCCCAGCTGAAGCCTTCAGGTAGTCTTTCATCATCTTGATCGACTAAACATGCTTTGCTTTCAGGTGATATGTAGTTGTTCCAGTTAAAATCCACCAAACATGCTCTCTTAGAATCTTCAATCTTTCTACCATGAGCCGTCTGTGAATCTTGTTGTTGACCAACTTGCTGATAAATCGCTTTCCGGTAATAATCGTCTTTTCCAAACGGATTCTGAGCACCACTAGCTTCCCTGTTTTTGCATTCCCGTTTGAAATGGCCTTTCTCCCTGCATCGAAAACAAGTAACTTTAAATTTATCAAAACCTAAAGTAGAAACATGAGCATCGAGAAAGTTATTTCTCCCAGTAATAAGCTTGAACTTTTTAGCTCGTCTGAGAACACTCGCTAGACACCATTTGATATCCATTAGTTCCATCTCTTCGACGTCTATCTGATCGTAATCCTCTTTGGTGAGCATAGGATTTCCGATCCGACCAGCAACAAGACCTTCATAAGATAGAAGTACAGAACCAAGTAAAGCCATGTGGTCCTTAGCAGTTTCTTCAGAAAAACTTTGACCCTCTGGAAGATTTAATGCAATGTTACATTGAATCACATAACCATTTCTAGTCTTTGTGCTCTGAGAATGAAAACTTGTATTTGACTCTTTCGGATTAACACTCGGAAATGATGAGAATCCACTGCTGCTTTTGTTTGAACCCTGATCAACCTTTTCTGTTGAATCCCCAACACTAAATGCAGTTTGAATTTTCGGACTTCTCTCAGCTTCTGGAACCGGAACACTACCTTTGTAGTACATCTTTACGTCCTGTTGACCACTCGGACTGTTCATCCTAGCGATCTTCTGCTGTTCCAAATCCTGACTCTCGATCTTTTCAATAAACTGAGAAATCGTTAGCCCATCATAAACACCCGTATTTTTCAAAATCATCAAATACGTACCGTACTCTTTCTGTGGTAACGCATCGGCTAACTTGTCTACCCACTCTTCACGATCTTTTGTAATACTCAACATCGACATTGATCGCACCAAGTGGCAGTAGCGTTCAATCAGCTTCTTCGTATCCTCTCCCGGTAGACTGCTAAACAGATCAAACTCTTTCTTGAGCAATGCCTTTTTGCTCTTTATCATGTTCTCACTACCCTCAAATTTAACACGAAGAGCATCCCAAATTGACTTTGAAGTCTTGTCATGCTGTAACAGAATGAAGATGTCTTCTTTGATATCTTGTTGAAGCAGACTGATCATCATTTTCTCAGCTTTGTACATAATCCGTTCTTGATCGGTAAACTCTGATAGATCTTTGATAACCTGCAAATCTGTTCGAGGCAACACATATTTCTTCAGTATACATTCCCAAGACCTTAGATGGTTTTCCTGAACCCAGTTCTCGAATATGTCTTTCCACCCGTAGTATTCTTCAATACTCATCAATTTAGGGGGCTTTTGGGTGGTTCCCGTCTCATTTTCCAAAGTCATGGCTTGAGCAATGGCAGTTGGAGCAGATGGAGTTGCAAACGCGTTGTAAAACTCTGTATCCATGATTCAATACATTGTTCAAAAACAGTGACTTTGGAGCGAAATTAAACCAAATTACAGTTTCGAGCGAAATCCCAATAACTACAGGAGCGAAATCACTGAATATGTCACCCAGGAGCGAAATCCCAATGTACTTTGGAGCAAAATTTCTATCAATTGTGTCACGTGAGCGAAATTAGCCTAACTTTAAAGCGAAATCAAATATTTTGAGCAGCTTGGAGCGAAATCAAGAAGTTACCCTGGAGCGAAATCTCAAGAATGATATCCCAGGAGCGAAATTAACCTGTAACTTGAGCGAAATCAGGACACCAAGACCGAAATCACAGAGTGTCCATACGAGCAAAATCAACTCGGAGTCAAATTTGGTCCATTTTTAGTCCAATTTTAGGTCTCAAACTTTCAGGGATTTGTTTATGTCCAAATATCTATAGTCTGTAAAATTTTGAGCGAATTTTAACCGTTAAATCTCGTTCTGGTGAAGAAAGAAGGTGTAGAAGTAAGAAAACTTGATGAAATCCACCTAATCTCTGCAGAACTCCTCCTCCTGAGCTGTGATACCACTTGTAGGATCGTGATCTGACCCGAATGAGTCGTTCAGAGGAGCTTTACTCTGTTTCAGGTGCAGAAAACAAGAAACAAAGCTAGAAACAGCTGATTCTTCACTTTAACTACTGATTGTATTGATTGGAACGCAATTACACTCAGTCTTCACACCGGAAGCACTTCGGCATGGAAATCGTACAACTCTTCTACTGATTTCGCTCAAGAACACATATATATACTGATGTGATTTCGCCCCAACATACACAGGGCATCAGGAGCGAAATCAGCTGATGTGATTTCGCTCGAAATCACTTGACTGACACCATGAGCGAAATCAGCATGCTAAACTCTATACTCTTCCTATTTTCTCGTAAAACGTGCCCTAATCTATACACTGCAATCTAAGACTCGATACAAGACGAAGTCGATAGATGTAGTGCACCAACAGATTGGGACTTGATTGATGGGATGCCGCAGTAAGGAAGGGGATTATTAACCTAGTCTTCCAGCTGTCAGCGGTTTTAATCCCCACCTTCAACCTGTCTTAAAGATGTGGGGATTCCAAATTTGAATTAAAGCCCTTTTTATAACCGTGTAACTTCTCTCAATCTTTCATCTTCCCCCAAATTCTTCTCCAAAAAATCCTCTGGTTTTTCTAGTGATCCATACTTTTCTGGCGGTACTTTTGCAATCTTATAAATCAGTAAGTGTTTCTTTCGTCTCTTAGTTTGTAATGGCTTCCAGCGTGAAGAACGACATTGCTATTCAAATTTCCAAACTGACTTAATCTGATGTTGATAAGTTCTGTGTTGATCATGGTATCGATCCGTCACTTGAGTCTACCCTACCGAGGGAGGTTACAACGAACAAGTATCCCACGACTAAGATTCTATACCTGCATTTTAGAACAATCGAACCCGCATTATCCCTTTACAAACTTTTTCTTAGAGGTTTTAAAGTATTACCGTTTGTCGCTTGGTAGTTAGCCCCTATAGGTGTCGCCCGAATTATGCATTTTGAAATTACTTGTCATGCTCTTAGTTATGAGCCTTCTTTGAGGATGTTTCGTCATTTCTTTCATCTTGCCCGAAATGGAGACTGATTCACAATCGAGAAAACCCAATGCGAGGTTGCGTTGATAACCGGTAATGTTGACCATACCATGACCTGGAAAGATCTGTACTTTTGGTGTCTGAAAAGCTTATTCCTTTTGAAACTACCCCTCGCAAGTTTGATAAAACTCTGAACGAGAAGGAGCCTAAAGCCTCAGAGCTTGATAGGAGTTGTTGCTAAAGCTTAGGGCCTATCCTGAGGAATTACTTGTGTTGCTAGGCATTAGTGCTAGGTGGGATGATCCAGCGTCTGAACCTTCTTTTATTGTTGATGGGAAGGGTATATGTCGCAACCCCCAACCCCACCCCGGGAGCGGGAGCCACGAGCAACAACCGGTGGTATCGGTGTTTATTAATTTGGCAGCGAAAATGAGACATCAGGATCGTAGTTAGGAAATAAATTTCAGAGTTTCAAAACACCAAACTTTTATAATAAACAAATGAGATAAAACCCATGTTTCATTCATAATATTGTTATAGGGATAAACCCTAGTTGCTGAAACATAAACTTTTTATTTAGGTAACTTTATAGCCACTTTCTTTTAAGCCTTCAGTGCTCCATAACTGGCTTCTTATAGCTTCACATTAAGTTACCTGAAACACGTTTTAAAAATATTTTATTAGCAAGAAATACTGGCGAGTACATTCCAGTTTACAAAAACATCAGTTGTTATAACTTTACAATATTAAGAGAGATTACAATGTTTATATCTACCCAATTACTCGTTCAGTACTTGTCACTCGACGGATCTATGACTATGGTCATATCACACATTGGATACCCGTGCCCAATTGTGAAGGTTATCAAGTACTGTATACAAACCCCATAATATTGGCATCAATTGTAGAACATAAAGACTTAATCACTGTAATTATAACTGATAAACATTTAGGGTTTTGTAAAACATTTGAAATAATGGCTCACAAACGGTGAGAAAAAGAGAATGACTCACATTGAAAACTTATGTTTTTCGACGACCTTCTTGGGTAATATTTCTTGAGTGTCTAATAAAAACATACAATGCACGCGTGTTAGTAAAATAACCCAAATCACATTAGCCTTACAACACGAGACAGAACCACAACGAACTTAGTCAAGCAGAGCCTCGACATGCGTTGGTGGGTCCTAAATCAATCGGGTAGGGTAACGAATTAGCGATCAGGGGTTAAAATACTTACAACGGGGTAGAGCTTCGTGTTTTAGGGGGTATTTTAAGTATAATTTTTGCACTACAGAAGTTGAGAGAGAAAGCAAGAGTGAGCGAGATGGGACTGAGGCTGATCAGCTCTATTTATAGCTGTTCCTGGAGTCCGTCGCGCCCTACGACACCCATAGGGGTCGCCTGTCGCGGCCCGGCACCCCTTGTAGCTAAGGTTAGGGTTGCTGGTTCATTACATATCCTAGACACGTTACGTGACACGTGTCACCAGGGGTGTCCGCCAGGTTATACTCCGTCGCGCCCCGCGACACACAAAGGGTGTGTCCGTCGCGGGCTGTCACGGGCACTAAAACTCATTTTATTTAATTTTTAATGAAAATAAGGTTATACGGGACCGGTTTCGCACCTACGGGGTATTTTAGGGCGTTTTCGAGGGTTGTTATATCCTTCCCACCTTGTTTAAAATCTCGTCCTCGAGATTCACTAGAATAGGTGTGGATATTTCTGTTGCATTTCTGACTCAAGCTCCCATGTGTGCTCTGGTCCTCTTTTTTAATCCCATTTTACTTTGACCAGAACTAATCTCTTGTGCTTGAGATTCTTGATCTTTCTATCTTCGATCTGAATCGGTTGTTCTACAAACTTAAGTTTCTTGTTTACCTCCATGTCTTAAAGAGGTACCTCTATGTCTTAAAGAGGTACTATCAATGATTCATCTGCTAAGCATTTATTGAGGTTACATACAAGAAATACAACATGTATTCCTGCCATTTCTTCTGGCAATTGTAGCTGATATGCTACTGGTCCTATTCTTTTGATAATTTCAAAAGGTCGAACATACCTTGGGCTTAACTTTCCTCTTTTACCGAATCTGACAACTCCTTTCCATGGAGAAACTTTTAACAATACCTTGTCTCCAACTTGAAATTCTAGTGGTTATCGTCTATTATCTGCATAACTCTTTTGACGATCTCATGCTACTTTCAGTCTTTCCTTGACTTGAATAATTTTGTCAGTGGTTTCTTGTACAATCTCAGGACCTGACAGTTGCTTTTTTTCAATCTCTGCCCAACAGACTGGGGTTCGACATTTTCGTCCATAGAGTGATTCAAATGGTGCAGCATTAATGCTGGTATGATAGCTATTGTTGTAGGAAAATTTTATTAAAGGTAAATGATCGTCCCAATTTCCTCCAAAATCAATCACACAAGCTCTAAGCATATCTTCCAACGTCTGAATCGTTCTTTCACCTTGTCCGTCCGTTTGAGGACGATAAGCGGTACTTAGATTCAATTGGGTTCCCACTGCTTTTTCGAAACTTGTCCAAAAATGAGAAGTAAAATGTAACATCCCGAAAATATAAAACTTTATATTAAAATTATAAAGTATTAAACAAACAAGAATAAACTAACTAGGACGAAATAACCCAGTTAGTTATAAGTCTTGTGTTAACGCAAAAGTGGGTTAGAAACACTTAAATATGAACTAACAGAAATTAGGGGGACTAAAAGTGTCTAATTCTCTACTTGAAGTTCTCATGAAATTGGGGAATTCGAAATCTAAGGATGCATGAATGATATATAGATGAAATAGGAACATTGAAATGCCTAGGAGTTTACCCTAGACAAATACATGTTGAAATCTTGCTTAATTCTAGTAAAATCCATGGACACCATTGTAGGTGATTAGTGGGTTATGTAGAACTTGATAAATACTAGGAAATTTGGGGTTGTTCTAGTGTAATTTGACATATGTGAGGTTATTTCAGAATCATAGAGCATAATAATTATGTTAGATAGTTGGATTGATGAAAATTTGGGCTATATGGCAAGTTATAAACTTGCTAATAAATCATGTATAATTCTGCCCTTAAAGTGTTTGTATAAATGCCTCAAAGAAGGCTTAAAACTGAGAATTCATATTAAAACGCATAATTATGATGTTTCGGCAAAACGTGTGTTATATGTGAAACAAAGAGTTCTAAATGTAAAGTGATTGAACTCTATAGGAAAGTAAGCCGGAGCATCGAGCAGACAAACCGGTGTGGACGCGCGTTTGAAGGGCGTACTTTAAAAGGTATGTAACTTGTTATGTTACAACATGTAAATCGGAAATGTTAAATTGTTCATAATAGTGTTTTGGTATAAAGGTTAATATTAGTCGAAGTGATATTGTTCACTATTTGATTTAATAGGTCAAGATTCGACTAAGAAACGTTTGGTAGTCGTTATAACGGAGGATTCCATAAACGAGCCAAACGGGTCGAATAATTGTGTAGTAAGTAGTGTTAATGTTGAAAGTTAGCTTTTGGGCATTGAGAATCACAAGAGCATAAAGCCATAGGATTGGTAATGAAATGCCGGTGATATTAAGCCACGGATGTTGGGTAGAAACGCCTTAAGGTTACTATTGTAATGGTAGAAAATTTTTGTGTAAATATAGTGGGTCGAATATTTAAATAGAGAATTTAGTGATTCAGCCCGTAAACCAAATTTTCAGCATAATAATTGTGGTAGGCACATCGGTAATTTAATTACGGACGTGTAGGAAAAAGAATCACTAAAAACGGACTTACGGATCATAAGTTATGACAATTTTAAGTTGGGATTTGATAAAAGATTGAGCTGGATATGTGCAGCAACAGTTTAAGCAACAGTCTATGAAAAAGGGGGCTAGACGTAGCGTGACGCCGCCTAATTCCGGAAAAAAATTAATTTTTGTTGTTTTGACTCATGGGACTTGTTTATAACCATCTAACATTATCAAAACTAACATTTGATGTGGTTTTGACCTTAGGTGATATTGGGGACTTTCCGGATGGCGATCAAGCATGTTTGAAGAACCGAACACGAACTTTTGAAGCTTCCGCGTTTACTTAAATATGTTTAAAACAATGTCTATGTAGTTAACACTCGATTACTTGTTTTGGGGTTGTTAAACTAGTAGTACTTATCTAAAAATGTTAACTTGATGAAAGTTTTCCTTATGTTTGATATGCAAATCAAAGTTTTGGTTTACAAATGCTTAGTGCAGGTTAAATTCTTATAAAACAAACGGAGTGTTACAAGTTGGTAATCAGAGCTCAAGGTTGTCAACAAAGTGTTCGGTTCAAGCTTGATCGATCGTCCGGTAAGAATTAATTAATCAATTATTTTAGTAGATCCTATCTTATGTAAGAAATGAATGCGAATTTGTGCATGGGAAGAGCGTGTTAACACACTCAAACCCAGAAAGTGCACCAAAATTTGAACGGTTAAAGCAAGTTACGAACTTGGCTAAACCAAAGCAAATAAAGCTATGTCATAAATGAAATGTTTAATGATTGATGTAAACATTTCAGTTTCAAAGATGACGTAAAGAAACGATGATGATCCGGTGCCGACAAGCACCGAACAAATGAAAGAGATAATTGCCGAAGAAGTAGGGAAGGCAATTGAAGGTAGTCTATCCGGGTTTATAGACAAAATTCAAAACACGGTGTTATCACTAGTCGAAGAACGAGTCAAAAGGTTGGAAGATAGTGTCAACCTTATGAAAGAGAAATCGGGAGAACGCAAAGGATGTTCGTACAAAGAATTCATGGTGTGTAAACCACCAATCTACAACGGGGAGGTTGACCCGATAATATGCCAGAGATGGTTAAGCGATGTTGAAGGAGTGTTTGAAAGGACCCATTGTGACGTAAGTGACTTTGTTGCTTACGAAACGGGTCAGTTGAAGGGTCAAGCCAAAGACTGGTGGGACAATAAAAAGAAGAAAATAGGAGCCGAAGTGGCGAGGGTCATGACTTGGGATGAGTTTAAGGTGTCGTTCCTTAAACACCATAGTCCCAAAGCGGTTATTAACAGGATCAAGGAAGAATTCATCCAGCTAAGACAAAAGGGTGAAACAATCGATAAGATTACGGGCATCTTTATGGATAAGCTAAGATTCTGTGACGAGTTGGTCACCACTGAAGAGCAGAAGATATACTACTATTACAACATGCTGAGTGCTGAATACCGGGAGTTCATGACTCCATCAAAGTACGAAACCCTCACGGAGATTATTAACACCGCCCGGGAGTGGGAAATCGAGTTGAAGAAACAAATTGAGAGGGGCGAGCGAAGGGCACAGGCTGTGAATCCAAGCCCTACAAAGAAAGCTCGAACTGTTGAATCAGGAAAGAAGGTGGATGCTAAAGGCAGGTCGCCAAGTGTAAAGTGTGTGGGAAAGGGCACAAGGGTGAGTGTCGTTTCAAAGACAAACCGTGCCCCATATGTGGTAAAACGGGGCACACGACGTCTCTATGCCCGGGTAAAGTCTCGGTCTGCTACAAATGTTATCAGCCCGGCCATAAAAAGTGTCACACCCCCAAAATACCACCTGCGGGTACACCGCGGGAGGTGTGACGTACCAGGATTCGAGCCACCAATCACATTGAACCACGCATTGTATTTAAACAAAACATATCATTAATTGCCAATTGTAAATACCAATCATAAGTTTAAACCAAAAGAGTAGTGTAGCGGAAGCATATAGTAAACTGTTAAACAACTGTTTCATAATAAGTGTTCAAAACCAATGTATCAATATATGTCTATCCAAGAGTCTCGATCCATGACCACTCCAGCACTCCCAGATAGCAAGTCCTTACTCAAAAATCTAACGACCTGCAACTAGTTGTATTTGCCCAAACCCCAATTCCTCTATCAAAGCATTGGTCAAGTGGTCAAGGTAAATAGTTCACGTCCGTCCATTCCGGCCCGGTGTGAGGGTGCCAAACCTAATAGCGCTATCAACTAAATACCTCGTTGCCTTTTCAGCAACACGGTAGATGTAAGGGGTCTTATATGATAGATACTAAGTTTAATAACCAACATCCCAGTTAAATAGTTTACCCAGCATTCCTTCCAGGAACGTTTACCAAATGTCCCAAACCACCGGGACGCATGCTTAGAAAAGTGCAGTGAACTCACCTTGGTTTGCTCGGTTTGATTTATTACGTGCTCACACTTAACAGTCACAGTCACAGCCTATGGTATTCACGTACGCGAATCAGTTTACATTCATGAGGTTTGTGTATGAATCGTAATCACAGTGTGTGCGAGCATGCAATAATCACCAATTACCACATAACAACAGTTTTTCAAACTCGTACAATTTCACAATTCACGTGCATGCTAAACTACAATACTCAACAGTTATTTGTGCTACTCATGAAATCAAGTTATGTTTTCCTCAGTGAATGTTTATATCATTATCACTCAATAATAGAGTTTCACCAATGATTAACAATCAACAGTAAGCATCATGGTTTAATTCACATAATCATAACCATTCATCATAAAAGTCAACCTAGTTCATTGTTCATGCAACTCGACAAGTATCATGTACATATCATAATGGTGCTACAATTACATGCATTACACACAACAATTGGGTTATGTTTCCTCTGCCCGGGTTCGTGTCACGCATCATGTAAATATCCCTATCAGTAAACGTCATTAACAGTAGGCAACAAATATGTTTAACAATAGTCACCATGGTTCTTATTAACATACATATGTTCATACCAAATAATAGTCGGTCTACAAATCTCAGTTGCTAACGGCGAAACTCCAAGGTGACGAAAGTGTTCCTGTTTTGTCGGGATAACCTATGGCGAAACACCCCAGTGTTTCGTCAGGATATTGTTCTGTCATGTAACAGTTATGTGTTCAATCAACACTTGACCGTTTCTAACCTCCAATCATCATCGACAGTTCGGTGCACTAGAATTACATGCTTTCAAATCAAAGGTTAGGCCGCCACTTTCACATATATCGATTGCACAATTAAATTAATGCCCCACCTCATTAATTACTACACATGTGGTGCTTCTGACAATCTAATTCATTCACAGTAGTTACTAAGAGTAATTAGATTGTTTGATCGGTGGTCACATGGCCGACAACCTAATTCATTTACATTGGGCCGATCAAATACTTTAACACACAAATCCTCACATAAATTAGTGCACAAATCTCACAACCATGGCCGCCATCTATTAACATTTTCATGATGCCATTGGACCGATTTTATATATTATTCAGATAGTGGACCGATTTACTATTATCATCATATATAATCACATGCAAAAGAAACAACACAATAGCCGATATGTAATGATATAGGATATTGAGCCACAAATATAAAGCAAGTAATGATATACGAACCTAGATGTATAGTGACCGGAACAAAGGATCCGAATGATTAAGTGATGATGATAATTGCCGTCAGTTGCAGAGAGAGATCTAGGGTTTCTAAACCATGATTACGTAACTGACCAGTAGGTTTTATAACATAATCAGTGGTTGGGCCAGCGAATCACTCTTGGGCCGAAGCCCATACCCGACGAAACGGGAAGGTAACGGCGAAACACAGACGTGTTTCGTTGCCTAGTGTCTCGTCGCCTAAGGTCTCGTTTCGTTGAGCGACAGTAGTTATGTTACATGTTTACAACTCTAGGTTTCCGAACTTTAGTTAAAACATTATAATAGTATTTAATAATCGGTAACAACATTCATACATCATCTAGGTGCACGCAATACACATAACAAATCTTGAAAACACAACCAGCAGTCAAGTAACGTATTACAAAAAGGGCCTTGAAAGCTAGGGTTGTCACATCATCCCCAACTTGAAAGAAATTTCGTCCCGAAATTTGATAAGCCCTCCAAACTAGTAAGGCGGTAACTCAGGATGACTGTGGATTTTCCACGGGTACCACATCATCCCCAACTTGAATGGGAATTTCGTCCCGAAATTCGCTAGTTGCAACAGATTTAGGGTTGTCTGACTTGGACTTGTCATTGGGAAACAAGTGTGGATACTTAAGCTTCATCTGATCCTCACGCTCCCACGTGAACTCCGGTCCACGTCGTGAGTTCCATCGAACTCTCACAATTGGAATACGACTGTGCTTGCGGACCTTAACTTCCCGGTCCATAATCTCAATTGGTTCTTCGACAAACTGCAACTTGTCGTCGATCTTCAGTTCTTGAAATGGTACGACCTGTGTTTCGTCGGACAAACACTTCTTTAACTGCGACACATGGAACACATCATGGACGTTACCCAACTCAGCAGGTAACTCCAACCTGTATGCCACTTTACCAATTCGCTCTAGAATTCTGAAGGGCCCTACATAGCGAGGATTTAACTTGCCACGTTTCCCAAAACGCACTACACCCTTCCAGGGTGAGACTTTCAACATGACACGATCATTCACTTCAAATTCCAAGGGTTTCCTACGCTTGTCAGCGTAGCTTTTCTGGCGATCGCGAGCTGCGGCCATACGGTTCCTGATCTGAACAATCCTTTCTGACGTTTCAAGTACAAGCTCAGGGCCTGTGATCTGACTGTCACCCACTTCAGCCCAACAGAGAGGAGAACGGCATTTCCGCCTGTACAATGCTTCGAATGGAGCCGCCTGGATACTAGTGTGGTAGCTATTGTTGTAGGAGAACTCTATCAACGGTAAGTGCTTCTCCCATCCTTTCCCAAAATCAATTGCACACGCCCGTAGCATGTCTTCAAGTGTCTGAATGGTGCGCTCGCTCTGACCATCCGTCTGTGGGTAATCAGCGGTACTCATATCGAGTTGTGAACCAAACGATTTATGCATCGACTGTCATAGTTCAGAAGTAAAACGTGGATCTCGATCTGAAATGATAGAAGTTGGCACCCCGTGCCTAGAAACCACCCCCTTAAGATAAATTGCTGCCAACTGCGAAAACTTATCTGTTTCCTTGATTGCCAGAAAATTCGCTGAGTTCGTGAGACGGTCAACAATCACCCAAATAGTATCATTTCCAGCCTGAGTCCTCAGTAACCCGGTGACGAAATCCATGGCGATTTGCTCCCACTTCCACGTGGGTATCTCTGGCTGTTGAAGTAGACCCGAGGGCTTCTGATGCTCTGCTTTGACTTTAGCACAAGTCAAGCATTTACTCACGTATGTGGCGATTAGAGCTTTCATATTCGGCCACCAATACAAAACTTTAAGATCCTGATACATCTTATCCAATCCCGGATGAATAGAATATCGTGACTTGTGCGCTTCGTCCATCACAAGCTCTCTAAGATCACCAAACAGAGGAATCCAGACTCTTTCCATAATATAATAGATGCCATCAGATCTCTGCTCGAGCTGCTTTTTCATACCTCGCAAACCCTCAGCTTCAATGTTTTCTTCCTTTAATGCCTCAGTTTGTGCCGTACGAATCTTACCAGGAAGATTAGAATGGATAGTGAGTTGCAACACGCGAACCCGTTTAGGCTTCGTCTTCTTTCGGCTAAGTGCATCAGCTACTACGTTAGCTTTACCCGGATGATACTTGATAGCACACTCATAATCTGTGACAACCCGAATCTTCACGGTTAGTATCGTTTTCTTACACCGTATACTCTTTTATTTCTTCCGCATGATACGACGACTTTTGTTATCAACATTCGTTACACGTAACTTCATAAACACCACGCGTAATTTCCTATATGAACACGTATTTTCCATGTCTATTGATGTGACATAATAGACACAATGCGACCGAACACGTACCTTTTGTTATATTTTATTGTAGTTATTTATACTTGTGGCCATAACAAACTCCTTAAAAGTTTGGGCTTCGTATATCTTCTGTTGGCTTTTGTTTTCGATCCATGATCCACGTAGGCCGTGCATAGGATGTCTTATTAATTAGTGAATCGGCCCAACTCTTGTAGTTGTTTAGATGGGTTAATCAGCCCAACCATCCTAATCCTTTTAGATATGGTATGCGTAATGTACTCCAAATCAGATTATGGATAGTTTAAAAACATAACAAACCCCTACCACCCTCCATCTTCTTCGTGCGACATCTCCCACCTGACTTGTTCGGCAGCAGGAAACCCCCTCTTCTCCGTTTCGAAATCCTCATCCTAAACGCCACCGATCTAGCCTGTGATACGGTTAGTGTTCCACCCTCGCTGATTATTAGGACCCGGTGCATGATAATTGTGTTCGTATGTATGTCGTTACATGATAATCGTGTTTGTATGTATGTTATTACATGACAGTTGTGTTTGTATTTATATGTTTAACCATGAATGAGTTGAGATCTCCAGTTAGTTGTAATCATGTTGATGATGTTAGGCCATGTAGTGTCATGTGATCACTGATTAATCGACCAATTAAATTAGCGGCTACTGTGAATGGTTTGGGATTGTCAAAAGCACATGGGTAGTAGTCGATGGGGTAGGGCATTAAAGGAAAAGATGCGGTCCAATGGTTTCAATTGTACATGGGCAGTAGACTAAATAAATTGTGTGTGCATGACATTTGAGGTGCAATAGTTTAATTGCTTTAAATAATGTTTGCTGAATAATTATATGTGATCCTTATGATGTGTGGGTCAGCTAGTGGACCGTATGAAGGCCCAATGGGGGGAGGCGGTTTGGGTTATTGCTAACAATTAATTGTGTAGGTTATCTATCGTTTGTAATATGTGTTGAACGATGCCCCCAAACAAATAATTAATCATATGTGTTGTCATGCAATAAAGGGACCAAGCAAAGGCCCAATGGGGCGTTGAACTATGTGGCCTAGAGTTCTATTATGATGAATCATGTTGTAGCCGTGGGGATGTGTGCTTGGGTTAGTAATCGGCTGTGAAGGTCCAATGGGGGGCGGCTTGTGTGAAACAATATACGCTAAGCTTGTATGTGAACTAACTGTTATGACTTGAATTATACGTGTGTGATACGTGCGTCTTGACTGTAGAATATGTGAATAAGAAATACGTGAATTGATTGTTCGTGAAATATATGGATGATGTGCACCTAAGACTAATTGTTGTCGGTAATCCTGTTAGGACGTATCTGATCAACTGTTTAACGAACGTTTAATTTAACCGAGCAAACCAAAGGTGAGTTCACTGCACTTTTCTCAAGCATGCGTCCCGGTGGTTTGGGACAACTGGTAAACATTTGGAAGGGAAACATTGGGTAAATAACTTAATCGGTTTTGGTTATTGCCTGGAGGGCAATGGGGGTGATTAGTTGATAGCGCTATTAGGTGGGAAACCTCACACCGGGCCGTAAGGACGGGCGTGAACTAATTATCTGGGTATGGCTATGGTTGTTAGAGGCACACTCCTCGGATACATATGGGCACTCTCCCTAGGGTATCTAACGAAGGCAACATAGCAAACGGTCGTTAAGGGGTACCCACTCCCCGGATACACATGGGCACACTCCCTAGGGTATCTAACATGAGCAACAGCGAAACATCAAACATCTTAACAACAAACAACATATCATTTTGTAAACTGTTTTACTCACTTGATCGGTAACACAACTTGGTAAACAAACACAAACCTTGAACTCACCAGCGTAGTCTGACACACTTGTTTACATGCTTGTAGGCGATTACTGAAGGAACTTGGGAGCTTGCTGTCTGATGCTGCTGGAGTGGTTGTGGTCATGATAGACCGTTATCTTAAATTGCTTTTGATACATTACACATTGATACTTTTATGCTTCCGCTCAGTACTTTGGTTTTGGTTTAATCTTTCAAACAATACATTTCCATTGATTTGGTATTTATTTATAACTTGTGTTTGATATGATTGGTGGCTCTTTGTTGAATCGTTATACCTCCATTAGGGACACGCCCTAGGTGGTAATTTGGGGGTGTGACAGTTTGGTATCAGAGCCACTGGTTATAGAGAACTCGGTTTTAAAAATGTTTTCATAAAACCAGACTATAACCGAATTGATCCAAACGATGACCATGACACTCAGCTTCAGACTGCAAGGTTCGTTCCTCCTTAGCTTATGCTTTATATGCCTAGTAAACGTAACTATATTTATAGCATGCACGATATGACATGGTAGGCATCATGACACATTGATAGTGCAGCATAACACTTGCATCTAGTAAATTCTAAATTTGTTAGTAGTGCTTATTTTGTGTTGATTGGGGCGGGAGAAACTTCAAACATAAGTTAAGAAACATTGAGAGGAGCATGCAAACCGCCTTATTATCATGGGTGCACACATAATAATAACGCGTGGTGCATGCAAATCCCAATGGGGCTTAACGAGTGTAAGAGGGGTTCTTCCCTGTTTGTGTATGAACCTGGTAGTTAATCGTTCTCAACGTGATAAACCTGAACACTTTCCTCGCTTTCGACCCCTGAATCAGTTCATTTCCATATATAGAAACATGAGTGGACGACTGACTCGTCTTTCAATCGTTTATCTAGTTATTTTTCTTTCAGTTGTTTTCGTATAAACAATCATGGTGATTAAAACTTTTGCGAATATTCGATGTAGTGACTTATATGGTTTAATTTGAATGGGTTTCTTATTTTATCGTTTAAAGGATATTTCTTGTACTGAGTCGTCACCATACCTCTTTTTACCTTTGCACCACGAGAATCACATCTTTGACTCCACTACAGTTACCTTAATTATGGCAAACCTCTCGCTGGCCTTTGTACTACCCGGTGCCTATGGGTTGATGCAATGCCGCTATCGGTCGATGCGATACTTTTGTAAGTTTTGACATGGTCGTTGACATGGACTTGGTTATCTAGGTATCAAGCGGAAAATTTTCTGCAAACGGAAAATCGTGTGTCCCCTCTCCCCAGTGGGGAATCCTTATCATTTTAAGATCATCGTAGTGGTGCCGTTGTTGGCATTGTCACAGTCATGAAAACCCGGAAGTGTCTACGGAAGGGCTACCTTGCCATACTAACTCTTGTCACCGATTTGCCACTTTAAGAAAGGAAGATCGAGTGTCTTCCACTTATCCATGAAGTTTCTGACTTGCCTCCTGAAGAGTAAGTTGGTTTACTTCCGCACCGTTAGGCAGAATTTCAGATCGACCTTATGCAATTTCAGATTAATTTGAACTTAAACCTAAACGTGTGTTAACCTTATTAAGTATGAACCTTTGTTATACGTAACTTTTGTTAAACGTTACATGTTAATATATTTGGGCCACCACACATTAATGATCCAGCCCAGGTTATTTATGCATGCTACCCATTACTCTTCGGCTCGCCCATCCCTCTTTCACTAGCTTGGCCCAACATTAAACCTTTTTGTATACGTATACTAATTATGTATTGATATTTAATAATCCCTAATTTACCAAAACAAACTCTATCTTTCTCAATCTTGGACGGTTGCCTCATCTCTCTCGAAACCCCCCCCCCCCCCCCCCCCCCCTTAGGTCGACGACAACATCAAGAAAAGCCAGCCTAGTCGCAACCCTTTCTTGCGTGTTAACGGGTCGTCATGTGTTGTTTGTCGGGTTAGTGTTCCATCATAGTTAACTATTATTGATTGACGCATGATATGTATATTTAATTGTGTTATACAGGGTGTATGCGTGATTTGTGTTCTGTTATCATGTGAGTATGTCGCTTGATGAATGAGGACCACGATGTTTTAGCGTATAGAACTCAGTAATTATTAAATGTTATTGTGTGACTGGTTTTGGTTAGTAATTCTTGATTCTTGCCTGCTACATTCATCGTTGTATGGCATTGTTCATATGTGATATCGAAGGTGTGATTTTCATATATGATTGATTAATCGTGTGATGATATGTGAATCCTTGTGCATTGATTGGATAGGGTTAGTTGTCGTGGTTAATAATCTGATTTCTTGATCTTGCTTTATATGCATATCATGTTCCGATAACCCTTGCATGATTTTGTTGTATATGTGCTTTGAAACCACCCACAGCCATGAGGAATTTATAAGATGATCTTATGTGATATGATGACTGATCTAATGTGTCATGCGTGTGGAATTGGTGTAACTGGTCTTGTGAGGAACCGGTTAGAATATATGCGAAAGTAAATGGTGATCTTAAGTTTGGTTCGTGAATTATAAGATAGTTGTTTTGATACTGGATGTTATGAGCGTATGCTTGGTATAATAAACAGAAATCCCTTAGGTTTGCTAAATACTATCACAGCTTCGTCGTAGGATTTTCGAGGGTTTCACAACTTCAATCTCCTTAGCATAGCGGGGAGCTGTGAATCCCTGAGTAATAAAATCGGAGAACGTCCTTACAGGTTTTGAAACCCAACCCTACAACACGCGGAGCATCACTTCTAACCGAGAGTACCGATGATACAGCGATATACCATGATGGCTTAATTCGGAGTCCCAGCTACACGCGTTTGTCGTTTGCAACACTAATCTTTACCCACCAAACCCTGTTTTGGACAAATGATACACTCGCGCGACCGCAATGTGACGAACCTCCCTGTTATGCCATGCCGCCATGCACCACTACTGGAAATTACTTCTTGACAACAAATTTGCTGGCCAAATCCTTCGGACGTTTAAGGGACCCCTGTTTCGCTCGAATCTTTGATTGGCAACTGATATAACAAAACGCTAACCACCATACCATGATTTCCACTTATCACAAGATTAGCCCCCAGGCGTTGTAAAGTATCTATAGATCGAGTTTGTCGGAGCTTATTTTAAGCCATTGTTTTAGATCAATTTTCGGGACGAAAATTCTTTCAAGTTGGGGATGATGTGACACCCCGCGAAACGTTTAATAAAACTAGCCTCCTCAGTGACTGTTTGATAAATTTCGGAGCGAGATTCCTCTTTAATTGGGGATGATGCCACAACTGAGCAAAACCCGCAACAACCCTGATTTCTCACTTCGCCAAATTTCGGGACGAAATTTCTTTCAAGTTGGGGATGATGTGACAACCCGAATCTTCACGGTTAGTATCGTTTTCTTACACCGTATACTCTTTTATTTCTTCCGCATGATACGACGACTTTTGTTATCAACATTCGTTACACGTAACTTCATAAACACCACGCGTAATTTCCTATATGAACACGTATTTTCCATGTCTATTGATGTGACATAATAGACACAATGCGACCGAACACGTACCTTTTGTTATATTTTATTGTAGTTATTTATACTTGTGGCCATAACAAACTCCTTAAAAGTTTGGGCTTCGTATATCTTCTGTTGGCTTTTGTTTTCGATCCATGATCCACGTAGGCCGTGCATAGGATGTCTTATTAATTAGTGAATCGGCCCAACTCTTGTAGTTGTTTAGATGGGTTAATCAGCCCAACCATCCTAATCCTTTTAGATATGGTATGCGTAATGTACTCCAAATTAGATTATGGATAGTTTAAAAACATAACAAACCCCTACCACCCTCCATCTTCTTCGTGCGACATCTCCCACCTGACTTGTTCGGCAGCAGGAAACCCCCTCTTCTCCGTTTCGAAATCCTCATCCTAAACGCCACCGATCTAGCCTGTGATACGGTTAGTGTTCCACCCTCGCTGATTATTAGGACCCGGTGCATGATAATTGTGTTCGTATGTATGTCGTTACATGATAATCGTGTTTGTATGTATGTTATTACATGACAGTTGTGTTTGTATTTATATGTTTAACCATGAATGAGTTGAGATCTCCAGTTAGTTGTAATCATGTTGATGATGTTAGGCCATGTAGTGTCATGTGATCACTGATTAATCGACCAATTAAATTAGCGGCTACTGTGAATGGTTTGGGATTGTCAAAAGCACATGGGTAGTAGTCGATGGGGTAGGGCATTAAAGGAAAAGATGCGGTCCAATGGTTTCAATTGTACATGGGCAGTAGACTAAATAAATTGTGTGTGCATGACATTTGAGGTGCAATAGTTTAATTGCTTTAAATAATGTTTGCTGAATAATTATATGTGATCCTTATGATGTGTGGGTCAGCTAGTGGACCGTATGAAGGCCCAATGGGGGGAGGCGGTTTGGGTTATTGCTAACAATTAATTGTGTAGGTTATCTATCGTTTGTAATATGTGTTGAACGATGCCCCCAAACAAATAATTAATCATATGTGTTGTCATGCAATAAAGGGACCAAGCAAAGGCCCAATGGGGCGTTGAACTATGTGGCCTAGAGTTCTATTATGATGAATCATGTTGTAGCCGTGGGGATGTGTGCTTGGGTTAGTAATCGGCTGTGAAGGTCCAATGGGGGGCGGCTTGTGTGAAACAATATACGCTAAGCTTGTATGTGAACTAACTGTTATGACTTGAATTATACGTGTGTGATACGTGCGTCTTGACTGTAGAATATGTGAATAAGAAATACGTGAATTGATTGTTCGTGAAATATATGGATGATGTGCACCTAAGACTAATTGTTGTCGGTAATCCTGTTAGGACGTATCTGATCAACTGTTTAACGAACGTTTAATCTAACCGAGCAAACCAAAGGTGAGTTCACTGCACTTTTCTCAAGCATGCGTCCCGGTGGTTTGGGACAACTGGTAAACATTTGGAAGGGAAACATTGGGTAAATAACTTAATCGGTTTTGGTTATTGCCTGGAGGGCAATGGGGGTGATTAGTTGATAGCGCTATTAGGTGGGAAACCTCACACCGGGCCGTAAGGACGGGCGTGAACTAATTATCTGGGTATGGCTATGGTTGTTAGAGGCACACTCCTCGGATACATATGGGCACTCTCCCTAGGGTATCTAACGAAGGCAACATAGCAAACGGTCGTTAAGGGGTACCCACTCCCCGGATACACATGGGCACACTCCCTAGGGTATCTAACATGAGCAACAGCGAAACATCAAACATCTTAACAACAAACAACATATCATTTTGTAAACTGTTTTACTCACTTGATCGGTAACACAACTTGGTAAACAAACACAAACCTTGAACTCACCAGCGTAGTCTGACACACTTGTTTACATGCTTGTAGGCGATTACTGAAGGAACTTGGGAGCTTGCTGTCTGATGCTGCTGGAGTGGTTGTGGTCATGATAGACCGTTATCTTAAATTGCTTTTGATACATTACACATTGATACTTTATGCTTCCGCTCAGTACTTTGGTTTTGGTTTAATCTTTCAAACAATACATTTCCATTGATTTGGTATTTATTTATAACTTGTGTTTGATATGATTGGTGGCTCTTTGTTGAATCGTTATACCTCCATTAGGGACACGCCCTAGGTGGTAATTTGGGGGTGTGACATAATCGTTCAAAAGCTCTATCCAACGTCGTTGCTGCGTATTCAACTCTTTCTGGTCAAAGATATGTTGAAGGCTTCTGTGATCGGTGTAGATGGTGCATTTGGTACCGTACAGATAATGCCTCTAGATCTTCAACGCAAATATTACAGCCCCTAACTCCAAGTCGTAAGTCGTATAGTTTTTCTCGTGAACCTTCAACTGTCGCGAAGCATACGCTATCACCTTCTCGTGCTGCATCAACACGCAACCGAGACCCTGAATTGATGCATCACAATAAACCACAAAACCTTCGGTACCTTCTGGTAAAGACAAGATCAGTGCGCTGCATAATTTCTGTTTCAAAAGCTGGAAAGCGTCCTCCTGTTTCGTTCCCCAAGAATAAGCAACGTTCTTTTGAGTCAAGGAGGTAAGGGGTTGAGCGATCTTCGAGAAATCCTGAATAAACCGACGATAATACCCTGCAAGACCTAGGAATTGTCGCACCTCTGAAGGATTCTTCGGTGCCGCCCAATTCCTAATAGCATCAATCTTGGCAGGATCCACATGTATCCCCAACTCGTTGACAATATGCCCAAGGAAGTGTACTTCTCGAATCCAGAAATCACACTTAGAAAATTTCGCGTAAAGCTGCTCCTTCCTCAAGAGTTCCATGATAAGACGCAGATGTCGCTCGTGATCTTGCTTATTCTTCGAGTAGTTTAAAATGTCATCTATGAATACTATAACAAAATCGTCGAGATATGGTTTACATACGCGGTTTATGAGATCCATGAAGACCGCTGGTGCATTTGTTAATCCAAACGGCATAACCAAAAATTCATAGTGCCCATAGCGCGTTCGTAAGGCCGTTTTCGGAACATCCTCTTCTCGGACTCTCACCTGGTGATAGCCCGATCTTAAGTCGATTTTCGAATAAAAACTTGACCCTTGCAACTGGTCAAACAAGTCGTCGATGCGTCGCACCGGATAACGGTTCTTGATGGTCACCTTGTTGAGTTCCCGATAATCGATGCACATGCGAAAGGACTCGTCCTTTTTCTTTACAAATAACACAAGGGCTCCCCAAGGCGAAGAACTGGGTCGAATAAAGCCTCTGTCCAACAACTCCTGCAGCTGGTTAGACAGTTCTTGCAATTCCCCAGGTGCTAAACGGTAAGGAGCACGAGCAATTGGAGCTGCTCCTGGTGCAAGCTCGATCTGAAATTCTACTTGGCGGTGAGGAGGTAAACTAGGAAGCTCCTCAGGAAATACATCGGCGAATTCACGTACCACTGGCAGATCCTCGATCTTTCTTTCTCCTGACGGAGTATCCGTAACAAGTGCCAAAATAGATGGATACCCCTTTCGTAGACATTTCTGCGCTTGCATAGCTGAAATAATACCAACCATCGCACCACTGCGATGTCCCTGAACAAACAATGGCTCTCTTTCAGGTATAGGGATACGCACAATCTTTTCCTTACACAGAATCTCAGCTTGGTGCTTAGATAGCCAATCCATACCAACCACTATATCGAAACTACCGAGGGTAACAGGAAGGAGGTCAATATCATATATTTGACCCACGAGATCTAGTTTACACCCAAAATGGACATGCGAAGCTTCTATCGTTTTACCATCAGCCAGTTCTACCACTTGCTTAACCTCTAAAGGTGTGGGGGTTGACCCTAGTCTTTAACTAAACTCTAGGGACACATAACTCCAATCGGCACCGGAATCAAATAACACAGAAGTAATAAGATTTTTTACAGAAAACGTACCAGTCACGACATTGCCGTCGTTCCTAGCATCCCCAGCCCCGATCGTGAACACCCTACCACGAGCACCGCTGCCCCCATTGTTGCCATTGTTGTTGTTTCCAGCATTGTTGTTGTTATTCTGACGGTTGTTGTCGTTGGCGTTCTGGTTCAACTGAGGGCAATACCGCTTAAAGTGGCCCTCATCCCCACACTGATAACTTCCCTTCTTAAAGCCTTGGTTCTGTTGGGATTGTTGCCTTTGCTGACGTTGATACTGCTGGTTTTGTTGTTGCTGCTGCTTTGGCTGTGGGGCTCTACAGTCTTTGGCCTCGTGGCCCACTTTCTCGCATCAACGACAAGCCCGGACACACTGTCCATAGTGATGATAGCCACACTTGTTGCACTGTGGCTTCTTTCCGACATAAGAACCTTGATTCTGGCTGCCGCCCGAACCTTGATTGACTGAAGAAGACTGACTAAAACTACGGTTGTTGCTGGTTTCAGGCCTTTTCTGGGGTTGACTTGCACTAGTTGCTTTATCGTATCGTTCCACTTGCGCTTATTGTCACTGGCAGGTGTGGTAGCGGTGGCAGTCGAGGTAGTAGCCGAAACACGTGGCGGCAAATTGCCACGTTCGACCTCTTGATCAGTAATCTTGTGTGCCAAATGAACAATACGAGGTAAATTGTCTAGGTTTGCAGCAGTAACATACCCCTTAACAGCTGGGGCTAAGCCCTTGAGATACAACTCGATTCGACGAGGTGGCGGTCCAGACAGGTTAGGGCACAAGGTTGCTAAGTCATTAGACCTCCTCGTGTATGCTTCAATTTCAGATCCCTGCATTTTCAGATTGTAGTACTCATTCTCCAGCTTCTGGATCTCATCTCGAGGGTAGTACTCCTCCCTCATCAGCTCCTTAAAGTCATCCCAGGTGGTAGCATTTGCCATCTCGATACCCAACATCTGAACCTGGGTATTCCACCATGTTAGAGCACCGTCCACAAGCGTGCCCGTAGCATATTTCACCCTGTCCCCAGCAGGACAGTTACACATAGCAAATACCGACTGAGCCTTCTCGAACCATCGTAAGAGTCCCACAGCCCCTTCAGTCCCAGTGAAGGTCTGGGGCTTACAGTCCATAAATGTCTTAAACGTGCAAGCAGGCTGATTGTTCTGGTGTTGCGCTGGCTGACCTAATGAAAGAAAACACATTACAGAGGTAAGAGATGTGTACGCGACACAGGGTTAAAGAGTATTTGGTACTTTTCGTACCAGCATGGTAGGCTGCCAGAGCCTCAGCCACACGTGTGTTTATCAGATCGGTCAACTCAGCTTGAGTCATGTTGATGTTACCACGTCCGTGTCCTCGTCCACTCATGATTCTATATATGGAAATGAACCGATTTAGGAGTCGAAATGATATGGGAGTCAAGTATCACGTTGATATCTACGTACTACCAAGTTTACATATAATAAGGCAGAACCCTTCTCGCGCTCGTTAAGCCTCACTGGGAGTTACATGCACCTCATGTTATTATTATGTGTGCACCCATAATAATAAGACAATTTTGCATGCTTATCCCAGCGCCTCTTAACTCGCGCTAGAAGCTTCCCCCGCTTCAAATAACAAAACAGAAGATATCACAGGATTATAAATCACGAGAGTCGAAGAGTAGTGTCATGCTATCTAGTCATCATAGTATCTAGTATGTTGTTTCATGTAAGCTATGAGTGTGTGACTACTAAACAAGCAATGCATAAAATAAACAGAAGACGAACCTTGCAATCTGGAGCTGAGTGTCATGATCGATTTTCGAAGGTGTTTGGTTATAGTCTGATTTTATAAAAACGTTTTAAAACCTAGTTCACTATAACCAGTGGCTCTGATACCAAACTGTCACACCCCCAAAATACCACCTGCGGGTACACCGCGGGAGGTGTGACGTACCAGGATTCGAGCCACCAATCACATTGAACCACGCATTGTATTTAAACAAAACATATCATTAATTGCCAATTGTAATTACCAATCATAAGTTTTGTTTAAACCAAAAGAGTAGTGTAGCGGAAGCATATAGTAAACTGTTAAACAACTGTTTCATAATAAGTGTTCAAAACCAATGTATCAATATATGTCTATCCAAGAGTCTCGATCCATGACCACTCCAGCACTCCCAGATAGCAAGTCCATACTCGAAAATCTAACGACCTGCAAGCATGCAGACAAGTGTGTCAGACGACGCTGGTGAGTTCAAAGTTTTATTAACGTGTTAGTTACCAGGTGTGTGTTTACAACAGTTCAACATTTAGTTTTGATGATGTTATTAACGCGATTACTGTATGTGGCGACTAGTTGTATTTGCCCAAACCCCAATGCCTCTATCAAAGCATTGGTCAAGTGGTCAAGGTAAATATTTCACGCCCGTCCATTCCGGCCCGGTGTGAGGGTGCCAAACCTAATAGCGCTATCAACTAAATACCTCGTTGCCTTTTCAGCAACACGGTAGATGTAAGGGGTCTTATATGATAGATACTGAGTTTAATAACCAACATCCCAGTTAAATAGTTTACCCAGCATTCCTTCCAGGAACGTTTACCAAATGTCCCAAACCACCGGGACGCATGCTTAGAAAAGTGCAGTGAACTCACCTTGGTTTGCTCGGTTTGATTTATTACGTGCTCACACTTAACAGTCACAGTCACAGCCTATGGTATTCACGTACGCGAATCAGTTTACATTCATGAGGTTTGTGTATGAATCGTAATCACAGTGTGTGAGAGCATGCAATAATCACCAATTACCACATAACAACAGTTGTTCAAACTCGTACAATTTCACAATTCACGTACATGCTAAACTACAATACTCAACAGTTATTTGTGCTACTCATGAAATCAAGTTATGTTTTCCTCAGTGAATGTTTATATCATTATCACTCAATAATAGAGTTTCACCAATGATTAACAATCAACAGTAAGCATCATGGTTTAATTCACATAATCATAACCATTCATCATAAAAGTCAACCTAGTTCATTGTTCATGCAACACGACAAGTATCATGTACATTTCATAATGGTGCTACAATTACATGCATTACACACAACAATTGGGTTATGTTTCCTCTGCCCGGGTTCGTGTCACGCATCATGTAAATATCCCTATCAGTAAACGTCATTAACAGTAGGCAACAAATATGTTTAACAATAGTCACCATGGTTCTTATTAACATACATATGTTCATACCAAATAATAGTCGGTCTACAAATCTCAGTTGCTAACGGAGAAACTCCAAGGCGACGAAAGTGTTCCTGTTTCGTCGGGATAACCTATGGCGAAACACCCTAGTGTTTCGTCAGGATATTGTTCCGTCATGTAACAGTTACGTGTTCAATCAACACTTGACCGTTTCTAACCTCCAATCATCATCGGCAGTTCGGTGCACTAGAATTACATGCTTTCAAATCAAAGGTTAGGCCGCCACTTTCACATATATCGATTGCACAATTAAATTAATGCCCCACCTCATTAATTACTACACATGTGGTGCTTCTGACAATCTAATTCATTCACAGTGGTTACTAAGAGTAATTGGATTGTTTGATCGGTGGTCACATGGCCGACAACCTAATTCATTTACATTGGGCCGATCAAATACTTTAACACACAAATCCTCACATAAATTAGTGCACAAATCTCACAACCATGGCCGCCATCTATTAACGTTTTCATGATGCCATTGGACCGATTTTATATATTATTCAGATAGTGGACCGATTTACTATTATCATCATATACAATCACATGCAAAAGAAACAACACAATAGCCGATATGTAATGATATAGGATATTGAGCCACAAATATAAAGCAAGTAATGATATACTAACCTAGATGTATAGTGACCGAAACAAAGGATCCGAATGATTAAGTGATGATGATAATTGTCGTCAGTTGCAGAGAGAGATCTAGGGTTTCTAAACCGTGATTACGTAACTGACCAGTAGGTTTTATAACATAATCAGTGGTTGGCGAAACATAATCAGTGGAAAGATAGATGTTAAAGAATCTCCAACAGAAGCTCCAAAGGCGAAGGCTAGGTTTCTAAATCGTGATTACGTAACTGACCAGTAGGTTTTATAACATAATCAGTGGTTGGCGAAGCCCATACCCGACGAAACGGGAAGGTAACGGCGAAACACAGATGTGTTTCGTCGCCTAGTGTCTCGTCGCCTAAGGTCTCGTTTCGTTGAGCGACAGTAGTTATGTTACATGTTTACAACTCTAGGTTTCCGACCTTTAGTTAAAACATTATAATAGTATTTAATAATCGGTAACAACATTCATACATCATCTAGGTGCACGCAATACACATAACAAATCTTGAAAACACAACCAGCAGTCAAGTAACGTATTACAAAAAGGGCCTTGAAAGCTAGGGTTGTCACAAAAAGTCCAAATGCCCAGACTTAGTTGGAAAGATAGATGTTAAAGAATCTCCAACAGAAGCTCCAAAGGCGAAGGCTAGGTTCTTCCAACTTACCGTGGCTGAAGCAAAGACAGAACCCGATGTGGTCTCAGGTATATTCACAATAAACTCAATTCCTGCACGTGTATTGTTTGATACGGGTGCGAATAAATCCTTCATTTCACATGGATTTATTCGACATCCTTCATTTGTATTGACGAAATTATCTGTGCCCTTAGAAGTTGAAATAGGGGACAACAAACGCTTTATAGTTTGTGATATTTGTCGAGGCTACAAATTAAGTATCGATGATGAGGAATACTTAATAGATCTAATCCCGATGTCGATGGGGGAGTTTCTGTCACACCCCCAAAATCCACCTGCGGAGTACCACCGCTTGGGAGCGTGACATGACCAGGATCAAGCCACCAATTATATCAAACATAGCATTTAATAATAATCATAGACATAATTGATGTTCAAAACCAAACATTGTATATGTAGCGGAAGCATTAAATGTAAAACCCAAAACATAAGTATCAATGTGTGAATGTAAAAGTGTTTTATAAGCATTCACGTGTTCTTGTCCACAACGACCCGCTTCTCCTCTGGTGCAAGCTCCAAGTATACCTAAGGTCCTGCAAGGCATGCAGCAAATAATCAACAAACTAGTTGAGCGAGTTCACAGAAAGTAAGTTCATAACAGTAATGCGTAAGTTCATCTAGTGGGGGCGTCCCATACAAGTATATACTATTTGTGAGGGATTCTCACGTTTATCCTTGACAATGGGGGATTCCCATTATAGTACTTACTAGACTAGTGCAACCATGTGTTCTTCTTAAACCGAGAACAGGAATACGTACTGGGTCACGTAGGATTTACGTGACGTGCCCTTCCCCGAGGACAGTGGTACGCGTGGGGGCTACGCGGGATTTACGCAGCGTGTCCTTCCGACCCGGAAGACAGTAGAAGGTATTGGGTTACGCAGGATTTACGTAACGTGTCCTCCCGACCCGGGAGACAATTGGCAATTACTGGGTTACGCAGGATTTACGTAACGTGTCCTGACTATCCTGAGGACGATGGTCTATAGTCTAGTGATTGCGTAAGTACGAGTAATCATATCATATCAACGTTCCAACCCAATTCCCAACCCGGGAATCCCATGCCTTGGCTGTGTGAACTCACCTTGGTTTGCTCGGCAGATACACAAAGAGTACAGATAAGCTAGTAAATGGTCAATCACGTCCTATCATGGTTGTAATACAAGTCAGGTTTTGACTAAGGTAATGCACGTATGTGTCACATAAAATAGCATATAGGTAACACACGCGAATCATGGCAAATACTTAACCTCATGTTCAACAGTTATATTATAATCAAGATTGGGCTCGCACAAGCCCAATCGTCTTGTGCGATCCACCATATGCTTACCAACACACCCGGCCCAAGAATTTAAACCCATAACTGACCCAACACGTATAAGCGGCCCAAATACAACAGACGTATGACATTGTGCGATCCGGCTGGTCTTGTACGACCAGGAATGGGCTTGTGCGTCCGAATCTTTGGGCTGTCCGGCCCAACAGTTAAATGAACATATAACTTGTGTGTGGCCCAACACCTTGTGCGATCCACACTAGCTTGTGCGGTCCACCAGGTGTTGTGCGATCAGGCAAAGCTACTTGTGCGTCTATAATCTGTGCGACTGAGGTGCCTTATACAATTGAACTTGTGCGTGCTCTTGTGCGATTGGAAATTGGGCCTGTTCAGCCCAATCGGTACAACATCAACTCGGCTTGTGCGACCCGTGGCCCTTGTGCGTTTGGACCTATATGATTGGTCTTGTGCGATCGAGTTTGATGGCTGATTATTATGAAATCAGTTACAATTATTCAAAGTTTCCAAGTTTATCATGATTGCCAATTAACATGATTCCAAGTATTCGGTTACCCTAATATCGATCAAACAGGGATATCGACTATCCAATTCTTATGAACCCTAAAATCATATCAACTCATAATCAAGAACGATTCTATTAAAACACTTAAACATACCCGATTTAACAATCATAGAGCCTATTCAGGAATCATCAATAAGTTTAACAAATCGAAGACATAACATAACAGTGGATTATCATTTAACATACAATACCGGTTTCATAAACATGTAACCAATTAACCTTCTATTCGGTTGATTCTACATCATGCAACCTACTCACAAGAACATCATCATACAATACAATCAATAACACACAAATGACAACATGATCACTAACCGGATTGAGAAAAGGAGAGGAACGACTCGAACTAGAAGGTGGTCGCCGGTCACCTTGTGCCTTTGCCGCCAGGTTTACGTGAGAGAGAGAGAGAGAGAGAAGTCTAGGGTTATGTGTGTGTAATGTTTGGTAACAAATGAGAAACAAAACCCCTTACTGTTGTTTGTTCACGTGAAAGGGGAGTGGGCCGAACCCTCAATGGGCTGCCCTAATGGTCCGCGTACAAGAATAAGGCCCAACCGGTCTTGTGCGGGTGATGTGAGCTTGTGCGGTTCAAGTTGTCTAGTGTTGTGCGGTTCAATATATACATGCATACAATATATACACAACATACATAACACATTTTTCACAAAGTTCACGTAACATTCATTAATTCAAGGTATCGCATAGACACGTAACGTTACATTAAAGTAAGCCTAAAGTTCGAGTTGTCACATTATTCCCAACTAATTGGAAATTTCGTCCCGAAATTTGGTATGCACTCACTGAGGAAGCTAGGCAAACTGTATTGTTCACTGATTTTCCTGGGGTGTCACATCCTCCCCCCGTTGATCTGGAATTTCGTCCCGAAATTCCGAAGTAGTAGCTTCAGCCTCAGTAGTGGTTGCATTGGTTTCGAATAACTGGGGGTACTTTTCTGTCATCCTGTCTTCGCGTTCCCAGGTGTACTCTGGGCCACGTTTGGAGTTCCAACGTACTCGAACAAGAGGGATTCTCTTGTTTTTGAGGACCTTCACATCCCGGTCCGTGATTTCAACTGGTTCCTCGATGAACTGCAACCGCTCGTCGATAGTGAGTTCTTTGAAAGGAATGATGAGGTTTTCATCCGATAGGCACTTCTTTAGGTTTGACACATGAAAGACATTGTGAACTGCCCCGAGTTCAGCTGGTAGGTTCAATATGTAGGCTACCTTGCCAATCTTTTCTATGATTTCGAATGGTCCGACGTATCGCGGATTCAGTTTGCCCCGTTTACCAAAACGTACTACACCCTTCCAGGGTGAGACTTTCAATAAAACCCGGTCCCCGACCTGAAATTCCAATGGCTTTCTACGCTTGTCCGCGTAGGCTTTCTGACGGTCACGTGCTGCCGCCATGCGTTGTCGTATCTGTGCAATCTTTTCTGTGGCGTCCACTACAATTTCTGGACCCGTAATCTGACTATCTCCCACCTCTGCCCAACAGAGAGGTGACCGGCATTTACGCCCGTACAATGCCTCGAATGGAGCGGCTTGGATGCTGGTGTGATAACTATTATTATACGAGAACTCCACCAAAGGGAGATGCTTTTCCCAGCCGTTGCCGAAATCAATAACGCACGCCCGAAGCATGTCTTCCAGAGTTTGGATCGTTCGCTCAGACTGCCCATCCGTCTGAGGATGATATGCTGTGCTCATGTCTAATCGTGAGCCGAAAGATTTGTGCATCGCTTGCCAAAGCTCTGACGTGAATCGTGCATCGCGATCCGAAATGATGGAGGTGGGCACCCCGTGCCTCGAAACGACTTCCTTTAAGTATATGTCTGCGAGAGTGGAGAACTTATCCGTTTCCTTTATAGGTAGGAAGTGTGCAGACTTGGTGAGTCGATCCACGATCACCCATATGGTATCATTCCCACGCTGGGACCTGGGTAAACCCGTGACAAAATCCATGGAAATTTCTTCCCATTTCCATTGAGGTATCTTAGGCTGCTGAAGTAGGCCCGCTGGTTTCTGGTATTCAACCTTGACTCTCGCACAGGTCAAGCATTTTCCAACGTACGTAGCGATGTGGGTCTTCATGCTTGGCCACCAATAAGTAGTTTTGATGTCGTGGTACATTTTATCCGACCCTGGATGTACCGAGTAGCGAGACTTGTGTGCTTCGTCCATCAAAAGCTCTCGTAGACCGCCATAAAGTGGGACCCAAATACGCCCCGTTACATAATAGGCGCCGTCTGCCTTCTGTTCCATTGGCTGTCGTGAGCCGCGTAAGGCTTCAGCCTTGACGTTTTCGGGCTTCAATGCTTCTATCTGAGCATTTCGTATCTGTGTAGGAAGGCTAGACTGAATCGTAAGCTGTAGCGCTCGCACGCGCCGAGGTAAAGTGTCTTTCCGACTGAGGGCATCAGCCACAACGTTGGCTTTGCCTGGATGGTACTTGATGGCGCATTCGTAATCGTTCAGTAGTTCAACCCATCTTCGTTGACGCATGTTCAAATCCTTCTGCTTAAGGATATGCTCGAGACTTCTGTGATCGGTGTAAATTGTGCACCTGGTACCGTACAGGTAGTGTCGCCATATCTTAAGCGCGAAAACAACGGCTCCCAGCTCTAAATCGTGCGTCGTGTAGTTCCGTTCATGAATCTTAAGTTGGCGTGAAGCGTAAGCAATAACCTTGTCGCGCTGCATTAACACACATCCAAGTCCCCGAATGGATGCATCACAATAAACCACGAAGTCATCTGTGCCCTCTGGCAAAGAGAGGATAGGTGCGCTGCAAAGTCTATCCTTTAAGTGCTGAAAAGCAGTCTCCTGGGGCTCTCCCCAGCGATAGGTGACACCCTTCTGTGTCAGCAGCGTAAGCGGCTGCGCAATCTTCGAGAAATCCTTGATAAACCGTCTGTAGTAACCTGCCAAACCCAAGAATTGGCGTATTTCCGTTGGCGTTCGTGGTGCAGGCCAGTTCCTGATCGAGTCTACCTTGGATGGATCGACATGGATCCCATCCTTGTTTACTACGTGGCCTAAGAAATGGACTTCACGAAGCCATAAGTCGCATTTCGAAAACTTAGCGTATAGTTGTTCCTTCCGAAGGAGTTCCAAAATAAGGCGAAGATGCTGCTCGTGTTCCTCCTGACTCTTGGAGTAAATCAGAATGTCGTCGATGAAAACAATGACGAACTTGTCGAGATAGGGTTTGCACACCCTGTTCATAAGGTCCATAAATACGGCAGGCGCGTTCGTTAACCCGAACGGCATGACAAGAAACTCGTAGTGGCCGTAACGAGTTCTGAATGCAGTCTTGGAGACGTCCTCATCCCGGACTCTTAGCTGATGGTACCCCGACCTCAAATCTATCTTCGAATAGTAGCACGACCCTTGCAACTGGTCGAATAAGTCGTCGATGCGCGGAAGAGGATAACGGTTCTTCACCGTCACCTTGTTGAGTTCACGGTAGTCGATGCACATCCTGAACGTACCGTCCTTCTTTTTCACGAATAACACTGGAGCTCCCCAAGGCGAAGAGCTTGGACGAATGAAGCCCTTTTCCAAGAGCTCTTGTAGCTGCTTTGACAGTTCCTCCAATTCTGATGGAGCTAGACGATATGGTGCGCGAGCTATGGGTGCTGCTCTTGGAGCGAGCTCGATTTGAAATTCGACCTGACGATGAGGCGGTAAGCCAGGTAAGTCTTCAGGAAACACCTGAGGGTAGTCGCGTACAATTGGAATATCCTCCAATTTCTTTTCCTTTGCTGATGCGTCTGTAACAAGAGCCAGAATGGCTGTATGCCCCTTTCGTACGCATTTCTGAGCCTTCAAGAAAGAGATGATGCCAACTACAGCACCACTCTTTTCACCTTGAACTTCGAGAGGTTCCTGACCAGAACGAGGAATGCGAATAATCTTCTGCTGCATAAGATTTCTGCCTGGCGTTGGGATAACCAATCCATCCCAATCACGACGTCGAAGCTACCCAAAACTATGGGAATGAGGTTGATAGAGAAAGCTTGACCAGCTAAGATAAGATTACAACCCTGAACTACGTGCGTGGCTTCTAGACTTTTACCGTTAGCTAACTCTACTACATGCTTGGTGGGTAAAAGTGTTGGTGTACGTTTTAGCAGTTGACACATTTTCACAGACATATAGCTTGTATCCGCACTCGAATCAAACAAAACAGTAACGTAAATATTGTCGAGGAGAAACTTACCCATAACCACATTGGGATCGTTCACTGCGTCACCCCGACCTAGCACAAAAGCGCGTCCCCTAGCCTCGTTGCCATTGTTGTTGTTGTTCCCACCGTTGTTCCCGTTGCCCTGGTTATTGTTGTTGCGATTCTAGTTCAACTGAGGGCAGTCGCGTTTGAAATGACCTTCAGCCCCACACTGGAAACATCCCCGGTTTCCACGCTGTGGCTGCTGTTGCTGATTCTGGTTCTGGTTCTGTGGAGCTGGTAGTTGAGGTTGCTGGTTCTGATTTGCAGGCCGTGGACTCCTACAGTCTTTGGCCTCATGCCCCATTTTGAGACACCTTTGACAACGACCCTTGTGGCATGGGCCGCTATGGTGCCTGTTGCAATTGTGACACTTGGGGTGAAATCCCTGATATCTTCCCCGTCTATGACCACCAGAGGATTGCTGACTGGGACTCTGGTAGTGGTAAGTCTTCTGTTGCTGAGCTTGAGACTGAACGGATGCTGAACCTTTACTAGAATCTCCATCCCATTTTCTTTTGCTGTCGCTAGTAGTAGCAGGAGTAGCTGAAAGAGTGACTGTAGCAGTAGCGCTGACACGCTTAGGCAGTTTATTCTGATCCACTGCCTGGTCGGTGATACGATGAGCGAGGCGTTGAATTTCCTGGATGTTGTCAAGATTAGCCGAGGTAACATGGCTCTGGATTTCTGGTGCCAACCCCTTGAGATACATCTCGATGCGCTTGTATGGAGGGTCCACCATAGTTGGGCACAGTACGGCCAGCTCATTCGACCGTTTAGTATACGCTTCGATCTCTGATCCAACCATTTTCAAATTATACAGCTCGTCTTCCAGCTTGTGAATATCTTCACGCGTGCAATATTCCCTTTTTATAAGTTCCTTAAAATCGTTCCAGGGTGTGGCGTTAGCAGCTGCCAACCCCAGGATTTGCACCTGCGCGTTCCACCAGGTTAGCGCGATTCCTTCCAAGGAGCCAGTTGCATACTTGACCTTGCGAGCCTCAGGGCACTCGCACATTTCGAATACTGACTCTAGCTTTTCAAACCAGTGGAGGAGTCCCACTGCCCCCTCTGTGCCGCTGAAGGTACTTGGACGGCAGTCCATGAAGTTCTTAAAGGTGCAAACTTGCTGCGCTGGTTGACCTATTGTGTACGAATAGGGCAAAGTTTAAATACGAGGGCTAGTTTAGGAGTGTAGGATCTAAAGATCCTAGCGTAAGTTATGACTACAGGATATACTACCTGCTTGAGCAGCTGCAAGTGCCGCAGCAACTTGAGCTTGAACGAGAGCCTCTAGCTGGGCTTGAGTCATGTTGATTCGTCCAGACATGATTCTTCATAATAAAAGTAACGTGAGTGAGAGTGGTTCGCGAGTAGGGCGATGACAGAAAAGTGTAAGCACGTAGGGATTCTCATGCTATAGTATCATGTGTATCTAAGCGTAATGCGAGCAATGTTCTAAGCAGTTCTAGCATACAGGCAATAAACATAAACCTTATTACCTAGGATGTCGAGTCTTGCACGTGGAGCGAAGCGTCGTTGTGGATCGTTGAGAGCACTATTCTGGTTATAGTCTGGTTTTAATAAAACGTTTTCCATATTAAAACCAAGTTCTCTATAACCAACGGCTCTGATACCAATCTGTCACACCCCCAAAATCCACCTGCGGAGTACCACCGCTTGGGAGCGTGACATGACCAGGATCAAGCCACCAATTATATCAAACATAGCATTTAATAATAATCATAGATATAATTGATGTTCAAAACCAAACATTGTATATGTAGCGGAAGCATTAAATGTAAAACCCAAAACATAAGTATCAATGTGTGAATGTAAAAGTGTTTTATAAGCATTCACGTGTTCTTGTCCACAACGACCCGCTTCTCCTCTGGTGCAAGCTCCAAGTATACCTAAGGTCCTGCAAGGCATGCAGCAAATAATCAACAAACTAGTTGAGCGAGTTCACAGAAAGTAAGTTCATAACAGTAATGCGTAAATTCATCTAGTGGGGGCGTCCCATACAAGTATATACTATTTGTGAGGGATTCTCACGTTTATCCTTGACAATGGGGGATTCCCATTATAGTACTTACTAGACTAGTGCAACCATGTGTTCTTCTTAAACCGAGAACAGGAATACGTACTGGGTCACGTAGGATTTACGTGACGTGCCCTTCCCCGAGGACAGTGGTACGCGTGGGGGCTACGCGGGATTTACGCAGCGTGTCCTTCCGACCCGGAAGACAGTAGAAGGTATTGGGTTACGCAGGATTTACGTAACGTGTCCTCCCGACCCGGGAGACAATTGGCAATTACTGGGTTACGCAGGATTTACGTAACGTGTCCTGACTATCCTGAGGACGATGGTCTATAGTCTAGTGATTGCGTAAGTACGAGTAATCATATCATATCAACGTTCCAACCCAATTCCCAACCCGGGAATCCCATGCCTTGGCTGTGTGAACTCACCTTGGTTTGCTCGGCAGATACACAAAGAGTACAGATAAGCTAGTAAATGGTCAATCACGTCCTATCATGGTTGTAATACAAGTCAGGTTTTGACTAAGGTAATGCACGTATGTGTCACATAAAATAGCATATAGGAAACACACGCGAATCATGGCAAATACTTAACCTCATGTTCAACAGTTATATTATAATCAAGATTGGGCTCGCACAAGCCCAATCGTCTTGTGCGATCCACCATATGCTTACCAACACACCCGGCCCAATAATTTAAACCCATAACTGACCCAACACGTATAAGCGGCCCAAATACAACATACGTATGACATTGTGCGATCCGGCTGGTCTTGTACGACCAGGAATGGGCTTGTGCGTCCGAATCTTTGGGCTGTCCGGCCCAACAGTTAAATGAACATATAACTTGTGTGTGGCCCAACACCTTGTGCGATCCACACTAGCTTGTGCGGTCCACCAGGTGTTGTGCGATCAGGCAAAGCTACTTGTGCGTCTATAATCTGTGCGACTGAGGTGCCTTATACAATTGAACTTGTGCGTGCTCTTGTGCGATTGGAAATTGGGCCTGTTCAGCCCAATCAGTACAACATCAACTCGGCTTGTGCGACCCGTGGCCCTTGTGCGTTTGGACCTATATGATTGGTCTTATGCGATCGAGTTTGATGGCTGATTATTATGAAATCAGTTACAATTATTCAAAGTTTCCAAGTTTATCATGATTGCCAATTAACATGATTCCAAGTATTCGGTTACCCTAATATCGATCAAACAGGGATATCGACTATCCAATTCTTATGAACCCTAAAATCATATCAACTCATAATCAAGAACGATTCTATTAAAACACTTAAACATATTTAACAATTGTGACACCTGTGTCACTTCAACCATCAAACAAATGCCAAACCAAGGAAATATTGTATTTCGTACTTGGGATTTGTATAAATATGTGTATGCTTTGCACATATCAATTCTTGTTCAATTTCATACTCTACAACGCTTTCTGGAGAATTATACGCAAACTGGTGCATAAACGTACTCAGTTTAATGCGACAAATACTCCGGGAGACCATCATACACTTAACATACCTTAAATAACCTTTACATAACTTAGAAATAAGTTTTGAAGGCATTGGTATGGCAAAAACAAGTTAATTCGCTTACAGGGACTAAACTTGACAAACTGCGAAAGTATGCCAATTTGAACTGTAACGAACATTCCGGAACATGTCCATAAGTTAAACATACCATATATATCCTTTACATAGCTTAGAAATAGGCTTTGAGGGGTTTGGTATGCTAAAACAAACTTTTGGATCATTCAGGGGCTAAAAGTGTCAAAAAGTGCACAAGTTTGCACTTTCGCGCATAACCTACGTTCTGAATACATCCGGACATCCGAAAATTTATGTAAGCATTATAATATTATGCCTTAGTGTTTGGCATGAGAAAAATCCATTCGTCGCGTCATTTGGATCATCTTTCGCGCTTATGCGCATTCCGTCGTAATTAAACGAACATCGCGATCGTACGGCCAAACGAACCGACATCCGGAATATTTTTGAGCATATTTCAAGTCCCCTACACTTTAACTTCATCTTAGAGCCTTGAAATGAGGTTAACGGGGCTTAAACGTGCCAAAAATGGGCCAAAATACGTGTTTCTGAAGTGCAGGGACCAAAATTGAAAATTCTGGTATGGGAACCTTAGGCGGGGCGCGTAAGGATTTGCCAAATCCTTAGGCGGGCTGCGTGAACATGTCTGACAGAAAGATTATGCATTTAATGCAGAATCTGGCCTTTCGTTCGATCAAGGGGCGATGCCTTTTCACCCAATGAAGAGCCAAGGGTCAAGTTCACTGAACTTATCCACTTGGACACATGTACGCACAAGATCAAGGCACGATATTCGATAAAACGATCCTAACGGTTCCACTTTTCCTATAAATACCCCCCCCCCCTTTAGTGTAAAATTCACAAAATCAGATCTTAGAGCTCTAAGTTGGAACCATTGTTTCATACCTGAGCTATTTGATCTTGATTAGCACTCGGGGACCCTCCGTAAGTCTTCTTTCGTTCTTTTGTTCGCTTTTTGAGTCCGAAAGTCAACGTTTTGTTGACTTTCTGCATTGACCAGCTTTTGGTCAATGTGAAGTTCATGGAACTTCATAACGTGAGCGTGATCACGATGGTTATGGTCCATAGTGACCATACCTACTGATTACCACGTTATCTAGGCTCAGTGACGAGTCGTAGTTTCGGCCAAAATGCGCATTCTTGCGTATTTTGTAACCAAACTACTCGTGGGCATCAAAGCCATTTGTTTTGATGCCAAACCTGTTTCTAAACTTAGTTAAGCATGTTCTAACATGCTTAGCTCGTCACTTTTAGTTTAGTGCTTATATAGGGTCGTAAGGTAAGCGATTTAAACCATCGCTTATACTTTCGAACCCGACCCATTTGGTCGGTCATTAGGACCCGACCAAACACATTAGGTGACCATAGCTATAACCTTCCGAGGTTATACCGTGTGGTCGCAATGTTAGGCGTTCCGAACGCGTTCTACGCGAACGACGCGTTAGGGTAGCATAAGCTACCTAAACGGGTCGTGATGGACCGTAAGCACTTAGATCAGGTTTCATTTTAGTATGTAGGCTTTGCTAAGCCATATTACACGAGTCTCCATACTCGTTTGGTTTACGAACCCGCGTACTGTCCGATCCTTCCGATTTGGTCCGGTATATTAACATAAGCTACCTATTAGGTGCCGTTGATATTCCGTGATCTTTAGCATTATCCGGTTATTATACAAGGAATCCAAAGCAATCTCAGGTGAGTACATAGTTCCCCTCTTTTACTGTTTTCTGAACTGTTTTGGGGTGAAACATGTGTACCTATCTGTTATTTTCATGATTTCAAAGTATAATTGATTATACATGTTAGTATTTATCTTTTGACAAACTAAATGACTATCTATGGTTTAAACACTGATTTCTCAAAGATTACAAAAGTAATGGTTGGAATAGTACTTATTTTCTTCACCAGACCGATTGGTAGTATGATATAGCGCTATAGGACTAGACACCCCATTCCTGTTGTCATGTAATGTCTGAAACCAATTTGTTTCTCCATCCAAATAGGGATTTCCTTTGTGGTATCCTTATAGTCTCAAAGGTGTAGTTTGATGCACCAGGTCTGAATGAATTCTTAAATCGCACCTTTAAAGTATATTTTGATATACTCCCAAAAAGTATAAGTTTGATATACTCTCATGTGTGGTATTGTACAGAAGCAACATATATTTTGTAATCATCCAAAGCATATTGTGATATGTTACTTACATAACTAAAACATAGTTTAATATGTTATTTATCACATCCAAAGCATATACTGATATGTTAGTTACAAAACTAAAACATGGTTTAATGTGTTATTTATAAATCCAAGGTATACTTGTAATATACTACTGAAAACTATTATTTTGAACAACTAAAGTATATTTAATATACTATCTATCAAACGATTTAGTTTTGGTTAGTGTTTAGATAACGGAACGAGTGTAATGTGATGAAAACATGGTAGATACGCCGCTGGTACTTCTTATATATAAGTGTTTTCATTGCATTACATACCGTGGCGTTATTTAGTACACTTGGGTTAACAATATTGGAACTGAAATATATTTTAATATATTACTTATTCAACTTTCTTAAAACCAAGGTATATTTTATATATACCATAAACGTTTTATTAAAACATTGCTTTTCAAACAACTTAACTTATACAAACTCATTTTACATGGTTATTCAGTTAACCATACATTATTCTCTCATTTATACATATCATCTGATCCTATCGTTTTTCAAATGATTTACAAGACAAAGCAAATTTACAAAGTTCATGACTAAACATTTTCTCAAACATAAGTCATGAACTCCGTTTTCACAAAACCTATGTATCTCACAGGCATTTTTATGCTGACGTACCTATTTTTACACATGTTTCAGGTGCTGTCTTGAGATGATTGTTGATGCATGCTACATTTAGGATGGACTCGTGCCTTAGCAACTTTAAAACTTGGAAGATCATAGTTGTACTTATGTGATTGTAATAGAACAACGAGTTCATTTAATCAATAAAACAATATTTAAATTTCCATGTGTTATGAAACAATGATTCTGTTACAACACTCCCCGACGTTTCCGCCACGTTTTGTTGTTACACGTGGTCGGGGTGTGACAGAAAAGTTGGTATTAGAGCTCATGGTTATAGGGAATTAGGTTATTAGTAATGCTTTGACCTAGTCTATAACCTTCCTAGGACCCTAACGCGAGTTTACTTGCGTTTAGTCATAAAACAATATTGTCACCTATCCTTAGGCGACGACCCCAACAAGAACATAAATTTCAAAACCGCTTTGAAAACTAATCATCTGTTCTAGGATGATTGATTACTAGGTTTTGAACCCTCTGTTATAAGGTTTTGAACCCCTTTGAGTTTTCAAAACTCTCGTCAAAGTTGGTCTAAATAATGTGAACACGTGCAATCCGGAAGAGTGGATGCCTGTACCCTGAGTTTTCTGTCTAAGGCTAGAGTGTTCGTACAAATCCACATAATCGGACCAGTCACTCTTACCTGGGAACTCTTGGGGTGAGTGTCCACTTATAGGCGAGCATGTCTTCGCGATATATTATTTTTGACCTATTTGCTTTGATTAATCACCAGGTCGTTTGTTGCTTTGTAGTAACAGACAGACGACCACTATCCTTGCTTTCATCAGATTTGTTTCATCTCATTCTTTCCGTCTAATTCTCTCACTCTTTTCCTCTCATGTTTCCTCTTTTAGAATGCCTCCTCGACGCGACAATCAGATGGCGAATGCCGAACTGGCGGAAATCATCGCGCAACAAATGGCTGCTGCCTTCCCAATTCTTTATGCTCAAATAACTCAAGCCATCAACAACAACAATGCTCCATGCAATTTCAAGATTTTTAACTCGGCTAAACCGCTCAAGTTTAATGGTTCTGAGGGAGCAACTGGTCTTCTTCAATGGTTCGAGAGCATTGAGAATACTTTCCGTCACGTTCAGTGTCCTGAAAATCGCAAGGTCGAGTTTTCTTCGAGTGTGTTTCAGAAGAGGGCTCTTACGTGGTGGAACGGGGTTATGAGAGACCGCGGTGCAGAGGTTGCATTAGCACAGACTTGGGCCGAGCTTAGGGCTCTTATGATGAAGGAGTTCTGTCCTCGTCATGAGCTTAGGGCTCTAGAAAGGGAATTTGACGATTTAAAGCAAGACAGTGGGGAACATCGAGCCTATACTGATCGCTATGAGGAATTGAGCTTGTTATGCCCTACTATGGTTACGCCTCTGGATAAGGCGATTGAGAAATACATTGATGGGCTTCCTGACGTAGTTCAGGACATCGTTACTGGCAGCAACCCTACTACTGTCAGACAAGCCATTGAATTGGCTGCCACTCTGACTGAATCCCAAATCAGGAAGCGCAAGCTGTTTCGGAATGGCGACCTAAGACCATCTGACAAGACTGCTCATGTGGAACCAAAGGAAGAAAGTGCTGAGGTGTCCAAGAAGAAAAAGCGCAAAGCCTCTCAAAGCTACGCTGTAACTGCTCAAGACAAACAAGTTGCACCAAACCAGCCAACACAACCTCGTAAAAGACAAAACTATGTTGGTACTGCACCGTTGTGCAACAAATGCAACCGTCATCATCTAGAGCAAGAGCAGTGTCACAAATGTACCCACTGTGGGCGGTTGGGACATTTGATCAATGTTTGTCGTTATGCAAATCAAGCTGCTGCAAACCCTGCTGCTGTTCAAGCACGGTTCCCCCCAGGGTCATGTTATAACTGTGGTGACCTTACCCACTACAGGAACAATTGCCCAAGGCTTGTTAACATACCTCCAGCGCGTGGACGAGTGTTCAACATCAATGAGGCAAACATGAACAATGATGCAGCAGTGAACAATTAGTGTTTTGTATTTCCTTAGTTGCTATCTTTTGACACTTCAAGACAAATCCGTTGCCACATAAATAAAGATTTGTTGTTTTTATTTCTGCAAAATTTATGCGTTTGTGTGAATGCTTGATGCAACTTTATGATGTCAGCCCAACGACAAACTACTCGTATGGTTCTGTCATATTATGATCACTTGTGATCTCCCCAAGAACCTTAAACTCTCGTTTCTTTTAAGAAACAAAGTCAAACACTTATTGAGAATCCCTCTATCTTTATAGATAGATCTTCATAAATCGTTAAAGTGCCAAATGAAATCCATAGGTTGGATTCCTAGTGTGCCTTAATATCCATACCTAAGGATAACAAAATAAAGAATCAAGTTAACTAAATTTGTGCTTATGTATTTTCTTACATGTTTTGTGGTTGTATGTGATCCATCCAAATCCTCATAGAATCTTTCATATCTTCATACGAGAGATTCATAATGGGATATCCAAAGATACTATCTTAAACCCTTAATGGATTTCAACAGTGTAGTTAAGTCCCTCGGGTTATAAAGTATTATTCCATAATTGGACCTCTTGAAAGGTCTGCTTAAACAGATTGATTTTGAAAATCTGATTAGAAATATCATGTGATGATATAAAAATGATCCCTTAAGCGGTCTACTTAAAGAGATCGTACGACGGTCTAGTTAAGAAGATCATGTGTTGATCTAGTTAAAAGATCGTTCGTTGATCGAATTAAAAGGATCCTTTGGTGGTCTAGTCAAAACGCTTCATATTTATTCAAGTAATTTTCCTACGGATTATGAAATGGACTGTGCGGACTGTGCAAGGAATTACGTAATTATGGAGGCCTACATAATTATGGAATTCAGTGCACAGGAACCACAGGAAGTTTCATCATGTGTTAAGACCTAGTGACAAGAATAATGATACGGGAGAAGTCTCGGACCTCGACCAATGTCATTTATTCTTACACTCCCCCAATTCTGATCTCAATCACACACCAAGTTTTCCTATGATAAGCCTTCATAAGAAACGTTCGTCAATCAGTAGTTCAAAATTTCATGTTTTACTATTTCAAGGAATTCACTCTGAGGGTTAACAAATTCGCTAAGAATCCTAACATAGCCCGGGGTTTTACCTAAGGGTTCAATGGATCTATTATAAGGCGAAACCTTCACAGCTGTCCTCACGAGTTTCCTCTAGAATTAAATTTCGGGACGAAATTTCCTAAAGTAGGGGAGACTGTGACACCTGTGTCACTTCAACCATCAAACAAATGCCAAACCAAGGAAATATTGTATTTCATACTTGGGATTTGTATAAATATGTGTATGCTTTGCACATATCAATTCTTGTTCAATTTCATACTCTACAACGCTTTCTGGAGAATTATACGCAAACTGGTGCATAAACGTACTCAGTTTAATGCGACAAATACTCCGGGAGACCATCATACACTTAACATACCTTAAATAACCTTTACATAACTTAGAAATAAGTTTTGAAGGCATTGGTATGGCAAAAACAAGTTAATTCGCTTACAGGGACTAAACTTGACAAACTGTGAAAGTATGCCAATTTGAACTGTAACGAACATTCCGGAACATGTCCATGAGTTAAACATACCATATATATCCTTTACATAGCTTAGAAATAGGCTTTGAGGGGTTTGGTATGCTAAAACAAACATTTGGATCATTCAGGGGCTAAAAGTGTCAAAAAGTGCACAAGTTTGCACTTTCGCGCATAACCTACGTTCTGAATACATCCGGACATCCGAAAATTTATGTAAGCATTATAATATTATGCCTTAGTGTTTGGCATGAGAAAAATCCATTCGTCGCGTCATTTGGATCATCTTTCGCGCTTATGCGCATTCCGTCGTAATTAAGCGAACATCGCGATCGTACGGCCAAACGAACCGACATCCGGAATATTTTTGAGCATATTTCAAGTCCCCTACACTTTAACTTCATCTTAGAGCCTTGAAATGAGGTTAACGGGGCTTAAACGTGCCAAAAATGGGCCAAAATACGTGTTTCTGAAGTGCAGGGACCAAAATTGAAAATTCTGGTCTGGGAACCTTAGGCGGGGCGCGTAAGGATTTGCCAAATCCTTAGGCGGGCCGCGTGAACATGTCTGACAGAAAGATTATGCATTTAATGCAGAATCTGGCCTTTCGTTCGATCAAGGGGCGATGCCTTTTCACCCAATGAAGAGCCAAGGGTCAAGTTCACTGAACTTATCCACTTGGACACATGTACGCACAAGATCAAGGCACGATATTCGATAAAACGATCCTAACGGTTCCACTTTTCCTATAAATACCCCCCCCCCCTTTAGTGTAAAATTCACAAAATCAGATCTTAGAGCTCTAAGTTGGAACCATTGTTTCATACCTGAGCTATTTGATCTTGATTAGCACTCGGGGACCCTCCGTAAGTCTTCTTTCGTTCTTTTGTTCGCTTTTCGAGTCCGAAAGTCAACGTTTTGTTGACTTTCTGCATTGACCAGCTTTTGGTCAATGTGAAGTTCATGGAACTTCATAACGTGAGCGTGATCACGATGGTTATGGTCCATAGTGACCATACCTACTGATTACCACGTTATCTAGGCTCAGTGACGAGTCGTAGTTTCGGCCAAAATGCGCATTCTTGCGTATTTTGTAACCAAACTACTCGTGGGCATCAAAGCCGTTTGTTTTGATGCCAAACCTGT